>NC_043010.1:3309142-3326642 GCF_006345805.1 Octopus sinensis | reverse complement strand
CGATAGAATAAGTACTAGGCTTACAAAGAATAATTCCTGGGGTTGATTTCTTTGACTAAAGGTCGTACTCCAACATGGCTACAGTCAAATGATTGAAACAAGTAAATGAATAAATGAAATTAATGAAATATATTTTTGTCAAGAAAATATACATTGCACATATTATTTCAAAGAGTAGGTCTGTTTTGTTGCTTTGAAAATATCTTATGTGGGAACTAATTTCATATTGCATTAAGTTGGCTAAGTTCTTTAGCAATTTTTGTATTCTGTCTAACTATAATCAGATTGGCTCATTTAATTTTTGTATTGCTTTATCTTCCTTTTTTTGTTGTAAGAATTATTTGTTTCTCTTTTCAAACTATCGATTGATTAACATCCCTTGAGTACCTTCCATTTATTCAATTTCTGTGCATCATTCCAGGTGTAAGAACAGGTACACAAAAATTTCATTTAAGATAATCTAATATTTGTTTATAGTGAGATCAAATAAATTTTGTTTCATTGCTTTAAGTAAATAAATAATTTTATTCTTGGTTCATACACATACAAACATATATGTGTGTGTATGTGTGTGTATTTATGTATGTATGTATGTATGTATGTATGTATGTATGTATGTATGTATGTATGTATGTATGTATGTATGTATGTATGTATATATGTATGTATGTATGTGTGTATGTATGCATGCATGTATGTATGTATGTATGTATGTATGTATGTATGTATGTATGTATGTATGTATGCATGCATGTATGTATGTATGTATGTATGTATGTATGTATGTATGCATGCATGTATGTATGTATGTATGCATGCATGCATGTATGCATGCATGTATGTATGTATGTATGTATGTATGTATGTATGTATGCATGTATGTATGTATGCATGTATGTATGTATGTATGTATGTATGTATACATGCACACATGTGTGTATATGTGTGCAAAGACATTTGTAAACTTTTGAAAAGCGGTATTTCAATATGGTTTCTTTTGTTTTTGCAGGTCAGCTGGAACAGGTCTTCAACATAGATAACGTTTGTTTATCTCAACAACCTATTACTAGTCAAAAAAGTAATTTCAAAGATTGTAACGATGCAAAAATAATCCGAGTAAACAGCCCTAGTTCATCATTGCTGTGGAATCTTCCCATGAGGAACAGTTTTAATGTTTACCCTAAATCTTTACCATCAGCACCAAAAGCACCCAACACATAAAAAAAAAAAGACAATGAAAGAGAGACAGAAATAGAATGAATGAGAGAATGAGAAAAAGAATACAAATATTCTTAGATGTTTTCTGACAGATATTTCTGGAAAAACAAACAAAAGATAAACTGAGGAGAAAATACTATCTTTCTAAGAATTATTTTTATTTTAAACCAGCCCATTACCTACATTATACAATCTATTATTGGTTGTGTCTCTAGACTTCTATTTCCTCAAGTGTATATATATATATATGTACATACATTATACATATATATATATATATATATATATATATATATATATATATATATATATACATACATTATACATATATATATATATATATATATATGAATATCTATGTATGTATATATATATATATGTTTTAATATATATGTATATATATATATATATATATATATATATAATATATATATATATATATATCTTTATATATATATATACATACATATATATATGTACGAATACATACACATTTACATGCATATATATATGAAATTAGTATTTCTTCCCAGCAGTAAACATGACCATTTTATATAACCATGAATGTTATTAAGAGTATAAAGAGAAAGTCTGCAATTTTTATGTTTTCAAGAAAATGTTAATTGTAAACTTCTGGTTTACTATAATCATAATGTTATTTTTATGTCAAAGTTACAATTTTCAATTTTGTTACAAACATTATGAAATGGAGTCAGAAACGTTTGTGGTATCTTTCAATATATAACTTTGAAGAAATTTATTGGGCAAAAACATTTCCATCCAAAATCTATAATTCAAACAAATGTTTGAAAGACTGAAAAAGAATCAACTTTTTTTTTAAATTTATTTTTAAAGTTATTATCATGGTGGAAAGCTCTTGATAATAGCAGCTATTCTATCTTCTGAGATATTGAATATATGCACTAATGCAAAAGTTTTCTAGATGATAATAACTGTTGAATTCATAACCATTAAAACAGTGGCCACTTTATTTCTTTGGTCATTTCTCAGACTCTGGCTATTGGTATATATTAGTAGCCTTGTTGAATTCAAATCTCCTCTATTTAGAACTTTAGTTTAGTTAGTCAAGCAGTTCATGAAGTTCTTACTGGAATTCTAACTCAACTAATGAACTGTGTATCTGGTTATGGAGTTATATCCCTGTTTCCAACGCTCTGCTTCAGTGAGCATGTATATCTCCAAATGCAACTAAATGTCCATGATAGATAAAAGCGCATATACTTTGCAATGTTCTGCTTCTTGGCTTCCACATATTTTTTTCCAAATAAAAAAAAGAACCAATAGCCAGAGACTGACCAGACACATTCCATGTATGGCCTCTCTTCCTAAAAATTATGGGGATATTGTACATTTAATATTTCCTTTGCTATCTCAGTCAGTGATCTGATTCAAGGAGCATAGCTTTAGAAAAACGTTATTGGGATTCAATTTTTTTGTAAAAAAAAAAAAGAAAAAAGAAAAAAGATAAAAAAGGAACAAAAAGTACAAAAAAAAAGAACAAAAAAGTAAACCAACCAAAAAAAATAACAACTTGTTATGATATTTTCTATTACAAATTAGATTAAAATTGTATCTAACCATTCCAATCTATTTTCATTAATTGACTAAAACATAAATTGTATTGGTCAATTGTCGAGATAATTCAGGGAAGTGAGATGTGAGTTAGTTATTGTGATGTTATAAAAGAGCTTTGCGTCTTCAGAAGAGACAGGCCCAGTTTGATGGCCAGTTCTGAATGTTATTAATAAATTTGTGCTGAATGTGTTGTCAGTTCAAGACAGAAAGTCTTGTAAGTTATTGACCTACATTCAGAATCACCGACCATAAAACCAATCACTAAATTGCTGCTAAGACTTAATAGAATTATTCTTTTCACTACTCTAGGGCAATACAGAACTAATTTGAGAATACCTATGGATAGTTATAGTACTGGCGTTAAAAAAATCAACATTAAAAAAAAGTATTAAAAAAAAAACAGTATCATCCACTATAAAATAGACATTACAATATTTGTAAGGCCTTTTATACTTAATCATGGAGTATATTTTGTTTTGTGTTGAAAAATTCTGTTTATTTCAGATCTTTTAGCATTTATGATTTCAATTTAATCATTTCTTCCAAAAAGAATTTTGTGTAGATTTAACAACAAAGAAAAAAAAAATCAAGATTAAAAAAAAAAATTGTGTTAATTAGTATGAAATCATGATATTGTACAGATCTGGTAAAACACAATCCACAAAATGTTGGATATACCAGGAAACATTTTTGGTCTTAGCTAATGTAAGCTTGGTCGTTTGACTTCCTCATCACATGATATTGATGATTGCACAAAAGAAGACTACAGAATGAAGATATTTTGAGAATATATTGAATATATGATGATAACATTCTCCATTTCGGATACAGTTTAGTTAATATTCCCTCCCCTAAATTTCAGATATAGTTTACTTTTTATTCTTTATCAAAAATTCTAAAAAAAAAAAGTCCATCCGTAGGTGCCACTATATTTTGGTACAGAACTTATTTTAGATTGGTTGTGAAATGCCTTTGTTAGCTACTCAGGTCTATAGCTGCTTTCATAGGCTTATCTACACATTTATTAAAATACTATTCTCCTTCATCTTCGTTGTACATTAACCAATATATCTTTGTTTTATATATATACATATATAATACATATATATGTATATATATGTATATATGTATATGTATATATGTATATATATATATATATATATATATATATATATACATATATATACATATATATACATATATATTATATATATATATAATATATATATATATATATATATATATATATATATATATATATATATATATATATACATACACATATATACATATACACACATAAAATATATAAATGGTAATCTTACAGCTTCTCTTTGTTATACAATCATTTTATAACTTCTTACATCTTTGTTATACACAAATATAACCTCAAGCATATTTGTTAAACACAGATCTTATATACATCTTGTTTCTAATCTTCTAACTGTATAGATTCCTATATTTATTATATTCTAATTTCATAGATTTGAACATTTTGATTCTGATATAAACTTTATAGTCATCATTAATTTCAGGCAACCCTTTTCTTGTGAAGTTTTTGTGAAGTGAAACTTTTGTTTTTTAATATTTGTTGAGGTTGTCTTATTTAAATATTTGAACATTTTCATCTTTTTTCATTTGGTGAAAATCAACTTGAAGCAATGGCAAAACTAGCTTGTTTGTAGCCCCTTGACATACAATATTTATTTGGGTCCTAACTCTTGCCTCATATTCTATTTGATTAGAAATAAAACAACAAATGCATTTTTGTGATGGATCAGTTTGTTTATTATGATACTGAACTTACTATGATACTGAAGAATCTGAGATAATAGCCAACTGGTTTTGATTATTTTAAATTGATTAGTAATTAGCTGGTAACCAATTTCAGAGTCTTGTGATCCCTACTATTATTATGCTTGATATTTTATATCCAATTTAACAAACTACTCTCTGTCTATTAGATATCATTTATTATCATTTATTATTATTATTATTATTGGATGGCTGAATCAGTAGAGGGTACACTGAAATGCCTTGTGGTATTTAGTTGTTTCTCTTTATATTCTGTATTAAAACCCGTCAAGGTCGACTTTGCCTTTCGTCCTTATGGTGGCGGGAAGGGCTGTGTCGATGAATTATTTACCAGAGTCAAGTACTGGGATCAATTTAATCAACTGGTCTCTACAAATCCGTGGCCTTGAGCCTATGTTAGAAACCATTATTATTAATATTACTGTTGACCTGAAACAGTCAGTAGATAAGATATCGAGCTTCTGGCTCTTTGCTTGTCTGTTCATATCTATCTACTTTTATTTCGTTGTGTCTGTGGGCAGGATGCTTCTTTCTACCTAATTTCACATTGTTCTGGAGATTAGATTCTTTCAGATGTATTACCTGTTATAGAACTAGTGTTGAATCAAAAGGAATATTCATAGCACTGTCTTGCAAACATCTCTGCTACTACTACTACTACTACTACTTTGGGTGCTGGCTTTATGCCTAAATTAGAAACAATTATTATTATTATTATTTAGTATGGTGGTTTGGCAGAATTGTTAGAGCATCAGAAAACATGCCTCATAGTGTTTGTTCCAGTCTTTTACATTCTGAGTTCAAATTCAGCCAACGTCAACTTTGCCTTTCATCCTTTCAGGGTTGATGAAATAAAGTACTAGTCAAATACCAGAGTCAATAGTATCAACTAATCCCACCCCACAATTTTTGGCCTTGTGCCTATGTTAGAAACAATTACAATTATTATTATTATTATTATTATTATTATTATTATTATTATTATTACAATCAATATCATCATTATTAATTAGTATGGCAATGGAGTTGATGAAAAAAAAACACGAAACAAAACAAGTGAACACTGAACTAAATGTATTTTGATATTTAGTTTCCACCCTTAAGTGTTCAAATCCAGCCAGAGTTGACTTTGTCTTTCATCCCACTGGGTTGATAAAATACCAGATATCTTCTGACATAAATTTAATCGACTGTTATAATCCCCACCAAACACATACATAAAAGAATTCATGGCCTTGTGCCAATGTGAAAAACTATCATTATTACCATTATTATAGGGCAATGGACAGCAGCAGCAGAGAGACTGATGACAGAGAAGCTTTACAGTATCTGATACCTTGAGTCTATGTTCTGTGTTCATATCACCCCATAAGCTTGTCTTTGCCTTTTATACTTCTGAATTTAATAAAATAACAACTAGTAATATATTGCAATCAATTCTATTGTGTCGTCCCACCCCTGCAAAATTTGGCCTTGTCTTGAGTTAAAAGAGACTATCATTATTATTATTATATAATTGTTATTATTCCTGTTATTGTTGTTGTGGCAGGCAGCATTGCATATAATAGTATGACAGTGTCTTTGTTATGAGTACCAGCTAGAATCATTTCCTTTTATTCTTATATTGCACTGATACCCATGTCAGCTTTCCCATCATTTTAAGGATCTATTTCTATATATATTATCTTCCTTCTTTTTCCTCCTTTCCCCTTCCCTCTCCTCACCATCATCATTATCATCCTCATCTGTTTGAGGATTATCCTCAGGACCATCTTTGACATCGTCATCATCATCTTACTTCTTATTATGATTGTCATTATTATTCAGTGGTCTTATTTTTATTGTGTGCTTTCACCGAACTACAGAGAGCAGCTCTGTTTGCTGCTCTTCATAGTCCAAAATTGCTGGCCTTGTGCCAAAATTAGAAATGATAATAATTATTATTACTTTGCTGTTCACCCCTAATGGGTTGAGGGTAGATTAAGTTGCTTCAAATTATGGATACCTATCTACTTGGTTTTTTACCTCGGCATTCTCTGTTCAAGTCCAGCTAAGGTTGGTTTTACCTTCATTTCTTTCTTTTCTAAATTCTTTGGTACAGTCAATGAATTAAGTATCATGCATGTTCTCAAGTAAATTTAATCAATTTGTGGTACTGTACCACGGTAAGATACCATCATTGAGTAAGTTTGTGTCATTAGCTCAGATGGTAGAAAACTAGTCTAAATTCTTCGATAGAGTATCAGTTTTCTTGCTTCATGCTTCTAAGTTCAAATTCCATTGGTGCCAACTCTTTTTAACCTCCTGAGTGAGGGGGATGTGATAAAATAAGAATCTAGAAAATATTAAGGTGGATTCATTTGATTATATGGCTCCCTTAAAAATTCATGGCCCTACATCCCAAAATAGAAATCATATTCTTTATCTTGTCTTTTACTTCTTCATTTTATCACTATTCTAGGAGTAAAAAAAAACAACTAAAAAACAGAACATAGGATGATATGCCTTAAGGTATTTAGTTACATCCTCTATGTTCAAATTTGAAATACCTCCACAGGGCTGATTTTGCCTTTATTCTTTCTGGGATCAATAAAATAAGTACCAGAAAACTATTGAGGGCAATATAATTAACTATAACCCTCCCCTTTCAAAATAGTGGCTTTGTGCCAATTATTATTATTATTATTATTATTATTATTATTATTATTATTATTATTATTATTATTATCATTATTATTATTATTATTATTATTATTATTTTTACTATTATTGTCACTATTATTATTATTATTATTATTATTATTATTATTATTATTAGTGTGGAGTTGAAGAATTGGTAGAGAGCTAAACAAAATGCCTTGTGGTATTTGGTTTTGTCACTTTACGTTTGGAGTCCAAATCCTATGTGCTAGGACTGACTTTGCCTTTGATCCTTCCAAATTGATAAAATAAAGTACCAGTTAAACACTGGATTGATTTACTTGATTATGCTCTTCCTCTAAAATATGTGGCCTTATGGCTATGTTACAAATGATAATAAAAATTATCATAATCATTATTATTATTATTATTATTATCATTATCATCATTATTATTATTATTATTATTATTATTACCCTCATCATCACCATCACCACCACCGCTATCACCACAACCACCACTACAACCATCACCATCACCACCACCACCTCCACCACCACCACCACCATCATCATCATCATCGTCATTATATAATTGTTGTAAGCACCACCTCACAGTGACTTTAACTGTCTGTGACACAAGACTGCAACCTGGATTTTGATTCTTGGTTGTAGTCATTTTACTTGAATCACATCACTATTGCCATTGACAAAAAACAAAACATAAACATTTTACAATCTTATTTCAATTCACCTTTTAAATAAGTATGTTCATCTAAGAAAACACAAAACAATCATTGTGATTTTTGTTAAAAGAATTACCACCAGTATTAGTAATTATTATAATAATTCTTGTTATTACAATTGTTTTCTGCCAGATCATGCTCAAGTATCAAAGTATAATTATTTCATGGCTACAGAAAAGCCTAGACAACCCTGCTTGGGTGCAAAAGGATATCTGATCAAAATAAGCAATTGATCTGCATTAATTTTTTTCTTTTGCTGTGGCTAACTTGTTTTATTGCAGAGTATGCTGTCCTAAAATTTAGGATTTACAGCATTGTTGTCCTAAATTAAAGTTGTTTGGAAATTTAATGAGGGAGATATTTGGTTGCCACAGTGAGTATGTTAAAGCAACCACATTAAAAAGCTTGCTTCTTGGCTTATTGTTGGCTTCGACTGAGCTGAAATCAATTTTTCACTCTTACAATCATACAATCTGTCCAAAATTTTGGTTCTCACTGCATATCCATAATTTGTTTAAAGTATTCACTGTAGTGTCTCTATCCAAAATATCTACAGCAGAGCTCTTCACAATTGTTGCTCTTTTCTATTGATCTGTGATAGTCTATGTAGTTACATTCTGCTGTCCTCCACTCTTCCTCGGATCTCTACAGATCACTTCATTTACTGGACAGCTGGTTTAACTCTACCTTTGGAAGTAAACCTCAACAGAATTCAACTTTATCCCTTATTATTATTATTATTATTTTTTTTTTACGTATTTATATTTTCTAGCTCTTGTTGTTATCGTTCTCACTGTTGTATAATGTTTGTCCTTCTATAGTTTGTTTTGTTTTTGTAGTGTTTCTTTGTTTTGTTTAATTACATTAATTAATGTTATTAATCATTGTTGCTATTGCTATTGTTATAATTTTATTTTAACCTTGAAGGAAAAAAAAATAATATTGATATAACTCATTAGATTTGTTTATTTGATTTGAGGGAGTAAAAAATAAAAAAAATTGTGATTCTAACTGTAAAAAGAAAAACATTGCCATTACCAGTTAGAATCCTTATAAAAAAGTTGCGACTTCTGTTGCTTTGATGGCTATTTCTTTCAACATTGAATGTTCTTGGTTTCCTGTTATGCCTTGACACTCAGCTCTTTTTACCTATTGCCAGATAATAATATCTTCTCTGATTTCATTTACCATCAACTTGTATTTATTCTTGCAATAGTCAACAAGAAAATTATTCTGCTGCTTTTAAAAAACCCCTCTTGAAAATTAAAAAAACAAATAAATAAAACAATTATTATGATAGAGAAAACAAATTATTTTTGTGATCATTTGAAACTTTATTCCCAAAAAAACAAAAAAAAGAAATATAATAATAATAATAATTCATCATTCGGTAAGCTGAGCCTATCAGTGCAGGCAAGCTATCAACATATTCTCCTCCCCCACAACTTCTCAAAAAATATAAACATTATGTAAGAATCTTAAAGAACAAAAATGAATTGACCAAAAAAAAAAAAATTCAAAATTAAAGAAAGGAAAATAAAAAAGTACAAAGACAAAAAAGACAACCTCAAGACAAACAAAAGAAAAAACTGAAAACCCATGTAATTTACAAATAAAGTTTTTATGTAAAAAAAGGAAAAAAAATACAATCTCTTTCAATTTAGTAGTTTTTGTTATTTTCTACAAAGGTGAGAAAAAAATCAATGCGAGAAGAACCATGTCTTCATACTGAATTCAATTTTATCTGTTTTGTGGTTTCTACTTCACTTCTACAACCTGCTTATAAACTATAATTATAACCCAAAATTACAAGATAGTGGAATAAAAAAAACATGCAAAAATATAAAATACTTAGAAAATAAGGACGATGATGAAACAAATTGAAATCACAAAATTGTATCTTTAGCAGTTGTATTTCATATGGTATACACATACATACATATATATATATATATATATATTATATATATATATATATATATATATATATATATATATATATATATATTTATATATATATATATATATATATATATTTATTTATATATATATATATATATATGTGTAAATATGACTTTTCTTTGAGATTTAGTTAAATTCTGAAGAGAATTCAAGCTGGTCACTAACAAAGCGACGTTTTTGAGTTAAGAGAGTTCCCAGTGTTTGTAAATCTGTGACCAAGTTGGTGTATTGGTGAAGCAGTTGATGCACATACCCAAGTGTGTGCATCTGTTCATGTAAAGACTCACGAATGGAGAATCTATGGAATGCCTTACAAATATTCATAGTGCCATTAATAGATTGGATTTAGAGAATCTGTATCGTTTTCTTTTGCGTTTTCTGTGAAAAGCCTAGTATTTCTAGGATTTTGTGTAACTTTGTAGGTACATAGCCTGCTGCACCTGTGATTACAGGTACAAGCGAGAATTTATTGTCAGGATATAGGAGCTGTAAGTTCCACAATAATTCACCATAAAAGTTCTCTTTTTCCAGGACGTTTGATGGTACATTTACATCCACTGGGCAGCTGACCTCTACAACAATGTATGACCTTTGTACCCTGTCCCACAGAACAATATCACATCTGTTATGTTTGTGCTGAGTCACTGTTTTTATTGGAGTGTTACACCAGTATTCTTTGTTTTTAAAGGTGTAAATACATGCTGGTTATGACATGCCTTTGATGTACAAGGGGTGCCCAAAAGAAACCAGAATTTTGCAATATTATTTTATCCCCTTAGTTTTACAACTTTACACTTTTATCACCTTCAAAGTATTCTCCATTTGAAGCAATGTATCAGTCCAGATGTGTTTTCCACTGTTCTACAAAGTGATGTCTTTTAATGCCTCCATCAATTTTTTCTTCACCTCTTCTTCATCTACAAATTCCATAGCATCAGCTTTTGTCACCAGTGATGACCTTCGAAAAAAGGTTGGGACCAACTTCCAAGTGTTCTTTCAGTTCATGACATTCATTCAATTGTGACTGCTTTTGATCTTCCATGAGCCAACGAGGTACAAATTTTGCTGCAACACTTTTTGTTTACAATTCCCTGCTCAAAATTTGATGGTAGGAGCTCCAGAATGCACTAGTCATATCAACAAGTTCATCAGTTGTTCAGTGATGGTCCTCCAAGACTGGTTCACAAATTTTCATGATGTTTTCATTCGTTTGGGAGTTCAACGGTTGCCCTGAATGTGGTTGGTCTTCAAGTGACAAGTGACCATTCCTAAAGTGTGAAAACCACTCATAAACTTGTGTTTTGTTCATGGCAGTGTCCTTGTAAACTGTTTGAAGCATGACAACTGTTTTGGTTCCCCAACAGAAGACAGAATTTCAAGGAAGCACGTTGTTCTTTTGTTTCAACCATCACAAAAATCAATGAACAGGGGAGAAGCACGACAAAACAAAGGCACACCACGTAGCTGTACGACTCTATGATGACACTGTTTGGCAGATTGATGCATGAGGGTTGCATCGTGTGGCTTCTAGTGGCAGAGGCCTGAACTACAATGAGCTTGTCCTACAGAGGACATTTCCAGTTACTTTTGGGTACCTCCTTGTATATGTCAGGGCAATCCTTCCTGCATATAGTATTGTATATTATCATGCCTCAGGGGCAAGCAGTCCCTTGTAGACATTTTGAGGCAGATGCTGATGTAAGTGATATCTTCCACACTAGTATAGCAGAGGTGACCTTTTCTATCACAACATGGAGGTTTGGTGGTATCTTTTCTCTTGTTTATCAGGTATTTAGTAGCTATTTTCTGTTCCTGGATAGCAAAGATGAGATGTAATGTATCTATTACAATTCTTTACTTTCCTGCAGGTGTTGTTTGAATGATACAATGCGACATTCAAAGACTGTTTGGACTGATCTTTTACCTCTTCTACCATCACTTCACCTCATATAGATCTTCTCAGTGTCACTAGTGATGTGTAAGTTACCAGTGCTGGTCAGTACCTTTCTAGTTTTGATGTCCAGGCTGTGGATCTTATCAAGTGTTCAGCTTAATATCTCAAATGCTGGTACTAGCACTGGCACTGCAAAAGCACTGAGATATGGTCTTGTTAAATGTAGGCAACTTTGAGTTCCATATTTTCTGGAGTCTACAGAAGTACTTTTTTATGCAACATTCTCACTGATATTGAGATGGTTATAGTTTTCATCATAAGAGGTAGAGGAGATAGACAAGCCTTTGATATACACGTTCTCTATTCGGTCGACAATCTTTCCTCAGTTGGCTATCGTGTATGAGGAATTATCTTGCTCAAACTGCATTCCTATGTGTCATGAGAATGTTGTGACTAGTTTTTGTCTCTTAACATTGTTTATGTTACCATACAAAAAAGTGTGTGGGTGACATTAATTTTATTCTTTTCTGCATATCCCAGCATGTAGCTTTGGCATTTTTTAACAGGACTGACAAGGGTTTCACTGCCAGTACAAACAACATTACAGAGAAACTATCACCCTGGAATATGCCTGTTGATAGCTCGATTCTGTTTATAACAATAGGTGCTACTTTAATAGCTGTCAGTGATAACTGTGTGAACCATGTTGTGGTCCAATGGTATTCATTATAGCAGCTGGTACTTTGGCATGGTGTAGTGATTCTATCATCTGTGAGTGAGGGACAGAGTTGGACACATCCTTTAAGTTTAGCCATATTGTCAAGAGACTACAGTGATGTTGCTTAGCTTCCTTAACGACAGTTTTGTTGAGGCGATGCACAGCCCAGACTCCTTACTTTCCTCCTGCCTCTTCATCACACCATTTGTTTGGCAGTGGTGCATGTATGTATGTATATTTATATATGTATGTGTAAATATATACTTAACTATATGCATATACATATATGTGTGTGTGTATACACACACACACACACATGAATAGTGCATGTATGATGATATGATATAATATATTCGTGTATATCTTCTATATACACGTATACATACAATATACATATACATATATATACAATATATATTTATATATAATATATATATATACACGCACACACAATACATATATATATATATATATACACACATATATCTACACACATATGCAATATATCTGTGTGTGCATGTGTTTGTGTGTGTATACATACATACATACATACATACATATATATATATATATTTGTCAAAATTATTGCTTTCTTTTACACAAAAACAATGAACCATCAGGGAAAAGGGAGCATGCATGTAAAACGTTTCTCGCCCACTATACATACAATACATACATTCACATGAGAGTAAATAAAGTAAAGTAATATTACTCTATAGTGAACGAATCTATTTTGTAATATTACAGGGAATTTGAAGTGGCAGTGACAATAGCATATTGAATGAAATGTCATCTGGTATTTAGTTTTGTTTTGTTACATTCCTTATTCAAAGCATCCATGGTCCACCAACTTTGTCTTTATATTTTGGTGGGAGGAGAGTTAATACAGTTGTAATGACTAGCAAGTATGCAATGTGGTTATAATGGAGAAATAGCAATGATATCTTGTCATGATAAATCCTGCACAAACCTATAACCTTGTGTGAATATAAGAATTAAACCCTGTAACATAATAAGAATTAAGCCTAAATTTAAACCCCAGTAACCCAAGTAACTCAATTTCTATAATGTTGGATTAGCTGATTTGGTGAAATGGTAGGCATTAACGCCTTGTGATGCTTTGTTGTGCATCTTTATGTTATGAGTTCAAATTTGAGCTGAGTTCAACTTTGAATTTCATCCTTCTGGGTTTCATAAACTATACCACTAAAGAGCTAAGAGTTATTTAATTGACCCCACCCTTTCTTCTACCTATGACTGAAGTTTATATCATAAGGATTTCTGTGTTATGTTTTACAACCAGATGCCCTTCTGGAATGGCAACAGGAAGGGCATTCATGTCTAAATCGTGGTCTCAAAAAGAACCATCCAGTCTATAGCTGCATAGAAAAGTGGATGTAAGCAATAACAGTGATGAATACAAGGTTTTGGATAAAAAAAAAGGGAGAAGTAAAATAGATGCTGTGAGGTGTAAGCATTTCTCTAGAATACTACCAAATTGCATGAAAGGTACATTAAAATATTCCAATTTCTCAGGTCCAAGGTAAACGGTAAAGTAATCAGTTAGGAAGCAATAATTCTGCTGCATGTGAAGATTTACATAGAAATGAAAATAATTATAAAATAATTAAAAATAAGACTTAAACATAAATAAATGAGTAATTTTATTAATTACCTTGCCTGAAAAAGTTCATTATGGTAAGATGTAATTACATTGTATTTTCTAAATATTGTGGAAACAGCTAAAGTAAAAATAAATACAAGCAGCTTAAGGGTTCCTTTCATGAATAACAAAGTTACAGATTCTGTAGAAAACTTCATGGCATGATTAAACAGAGTTGTACATTTTTAATTGGTTGAAAAATACAATTAGTGGATACTTTTCATTTTCCTTCACCATTTGAAACAGAAGATTATACAATACAAACAAGTTGAAATCATTATAGAGAACAAGAAAACACGCAAAAACATACTAAGATAAACACACACAAAGGTTTTTAAATCTTTTCCGAACCCAAAACCACTCTTTAAGTTGGGCTTATTTTTGTCCTCACTCTATAGTTTGAATAGGTTTTCCTTTTTTATAAAGTTAACCATAAGGACAAGGATATCCATAATATTTGCAAGTTTTCAAAAGTGGTTTAAGCATCTGGGATAGCAGTTAGGGAATAGCATCATTACATCAAAGTTTAGGTTCTTGGACCTGGTAAAGTATTTAGATTTAGAGGAAGGCCTTTTTTTCACAATGCTCCTGTCCACTTGCTTGAAAATGAGTACCAACAACACATGGAATTCTGTGATATACCAGTAACATGTTCAAAAGGTAATCTTGTAATCTCAATCTAAACACCTTAAAAATTCAGATAAGCTTTTGCTTCATGAGCCAATAGTCTTGAGGCAGATTTTCCTAAAATCTGATCTAGCTGATACTAATCCTGAACTTCTGTAGGTCTGCGAGTAAAAAAAATTTTTAATAGGTAAAAGAAGAAAGAAGTCTGGTCTGAATGTTTGCAAAAGAGTGAACTCTGCTTAAGGCATCTGAAAGCCAGTTGGTGATGGCATTAAACCACACAGTGTGTATTAGGTTGCTGTACAACTGAAGGACTTATTGGAAAACAAAAAACAAAAAGATTTTCAAAATATTCTTTTCAAATGTATGAGAAAAAAATAACAAAAACCTGAATAGAATATGTCTGAAAGGTAAGTGTTTTTAAATTCTTTCTTGTTATATATAAAAGTAAAGTAGTATACATAAACAAGCACAGATAAGTATATATATGTTAGAGTCTGTACACACATACACACACACACACACACTCACTCACACACACACACACACACACACAAACACACACATATACCCATATTTGCATGTAGATATATATATATAGATATATACATGTATATGTATGTAGATAAATGTATATATATATGTATATATATATGTATATATATGTATATATATATATATGAGTATATATATGTATATATATGTGTGTATATATATATAGTTTACAGTATATTTGTTACAACTACATTTTTATTATAAACACATGCACACACAATTACACATGCACATAAATGGGTAAGTGTGGTTTTGGGTGTATAAATATGTATATATATATTGGATATGTGCATTTTATGTACATACACACACTTATACATACACACTCATACGCTCATATGTTTCATGTGAAAGCAATATAAATACATATATATGAGTATTGTATATGCATGCACACAACTGTATTCACAGATACGCACACAGCACACACAGAGGCAACCATTTCTTTTGATTTCATGTGTAGCTTTGAGTGTATTTTTCTATTTGCTTTCTATAGTTTTTGTCTTTTAGTTTTTGGTTTTATTTGTGTTTATAATTTTATATTCTGTCAGTAATATTCCAGTCTTTTGCTATAATTTGCACAAAACTAAACATCCTTTTAAACTGATCAACACAGAAGTAATTCAGAGAATTCAATGAAATTGCCTAATTTTATTTATTCCTTTATATTTAATAAACAAAAAGAAAAAATAATTATACAAAAAAAAGCAACACTGCCAACAGTAATAAAAATCAAAAGAGTAAAAAAAGAAAGAAAAAACAACGAACAAATTAATCAATAAAAGGTTGGAGGATAGGTGGAGGAGGATCAATATTTTCCATTCCATGCTTATTGATCTCTCAATCTATGATATAAGTCTGTATTTCTTGAATAGTAAGTGACACTGTTAGTAAAATACTTTAAAAAATATGTAAATGAAAGTATAAAAAATATGGAGTAAAAATAGACAAAATTTAAAAAGATATAAAATGTGGGCAGACTTTAAATTTAGATGCCCACAGTTGGCAAAAAGACAGAGTCACAGAAAAAAATAATGGAGTGGGAATGGTAAAAAGAAATAAAAAAATTTTTAATAAATTAAACAAAAAAAATTTCAATGATATTAACTTGAATTAATTTTAAAATATTGATGTTAAATCTTTCTTAAATTTCTGAGAAATATCATTAACAGCTGTATAATATCTTTTCTATTTTTGTATTTTTTGAAAAATGTAATTTAAAAAAATTATTTTGATTCAGATAATTTGAAAACTAAGGGGCATACAATTTAATAAAAATATATATTTATAGGCATTTTATTTTGAATGTAGTTTTTTTGTTTTATTTTAAAAAAAATGTTTTAATAAAATTTTCAATGAGTCATCACTTTATTAAAATTTACACTATGGCTTGCTGGATTTAAAGACAGGCAGGGTTTTCTATCTCCTACTTAAACTCTATACAGCCTGCCACTGGCTAAAGTCAAGCACACATGCTAACCATTTCCCTTTGTAGGGCCACAGATGTTTGTTCCTCTTCCCAAAACACAAACTTTTTTCCATACTCGTCTGTTTCTCTACATTGCATTCTGTAT
The DNA here is from genome assembly GCF_006345805.1 of Octopus sinensis. Classification (NCBI taxonomy): domain Eukaryota; kingdom Metazoa; phylum Mollusca; class Cephalopoda; order Octopoda; family Octopodidae; genus Octopus; species Octopus sinensis. Next base: position 3,309,635 of record NC_043010.1, on the reverse strand, counting down.
TTCACACCTTAAGTTTCAAACTCTCTCTCTCCCCCTCCCTATCTCCTTCACTCCCTCTATTTATCTCTTACCTTTTTTCATACATATCTCTTACCTTTCTTCATACATATCACTATATATCACTACTTTATATCACTGTAACAGTCACACTATATCCTGAGCCACATAACACTGCCTACACATAACCCCAGTGACAGCCATAGCAGCAGCAGCAGCAGTGGCAGCAGTGGCAATGACAGTGGCAGCAGCCGTAGCAGCAGTAGTAGTGACTGTAGAACTCTACTGCAGGATACACATTTCAGCTAAACAACTCACTGGGAAGGATGTACTTGAATTGGTAAGTGGATGTTGTTATTCCAAAACTATGTTGCCATGCATATAATCATGTATACACGAACACACAGACAAGCATGCACAGATGTGCACAAATATATACTTCTTCATATAATATATATATATATATCTAATATATATATATATATATATATACATA
>NC_043010.1:3296642-3306642 GCF_006345805.1 Octopus sinensis | reverse complement strand
TCTCTGCATATATATACTCATATATATGCATGTTAGCTTGTGTAAGTAAGTATTGAAGTATGAGTGTATTTAAACCTGAGATTTTATCTTTTGCATATAGATGTACTGCTGTACTAAAGTATCTTTGTAAATATGTATGTAAATGTCTATGTATATGTCTATAAAAGCACGCAATTTCTATTCTCATGTGAGGAGATTTATTCTCACATTGAACACTGGTCAATTTCCTGATAGTCTGTCGGTCACCTCCCACCCTTAGATTTACTTTCACTTTCACTTACACCCTGTGCCTCCTCTCTTGTTTGCTCTCTGTCTCTCTGTGAGTCACTCCTCACTATTTTCTTTACTTATTTCCAAATCCTGTCATTGTTTCTGCATTTAGATATGATAGTATTGCACCAGATTCAGAATTGAACACACAACTTAGTGAACAGGAAGCTTTAATTCAATCTGCTTTGCTTTTCTGAGTGATGTCATTATCAATTTGTTTATTTGTTATAGATCAAAACCCACACACTCACGCACACACACACACACACACACACCTGTACCCCCACACACACACACACATGCACACACACACAAATTGGTTGAATGAACAAAATACAGTACTCAATACATTACTTTGTGAGGTATGTATAAAAAAATAATAGGTGGCCATGTAGTGTCATATGGCTTAGTGGTTAGGGTGTTACACCTGTGATCATATAATTGTAGTTTCAAATCCTGGAGTGTGTGATGCCCTGTGTTCTTGAGCAGATCACTTCATTTCACATTGCTCCATTTCCTCAGCTGGCAAAAATAAGTAATCCTGAGCTGGAATGGTATCCTTTTCTGGCAAGGAATATATTCCTCACAGAATTGCAGGAAACCAGCCCTATAAGCCAATGGCTTGGGAAGGACATGTGATTATTTATCTTTTTTTTTAAAGAAAGCCTCAGACTTTTTTTAGATGAAACTCTAAGTCTGCTGTTCAATTTAGTAGAAATTAATTATTCATTAGAGAATCTATTTGACAAAGTTCGTCAATTTGGACAGTTGTCTGATGACTAAACTGTGTGATGAATGCTTGATGAAATTTAGGTAAATTGAGCAGGGAACTGCATATGTGTATTTTTATATATGTATATTTCCTATTTTACATATGCATATTTGTATGTATGTATATACACATGTATAAATATGTGTGAGTGTATATGTATTTGTGTGTTTGTATAAGAATGCATACAATACATATATGTGTGTACATACATATATGTATGTACACACAAACATGCATGCACACATACACATATATGTCTGAATGTATGTATATATGTTCACATACACACACACAAATAATGAACAGCTCAGTAGTCAAAAATGTTTTCATGGCAGATTGTGAATAATGACAATGTTTGTATGGACAGTGATGTTGATTTTATGCAGAGCAAACATATTGTCAAGTAAAGGTGAAAACACACAAACACATTCAAACACACACACACACACACACCACACACAAGCATGCACACGCACAGTGGATTTCTTATGGAATGAATATACAACGAGCTTTTGTGCACAAGCTCTTAGTCAACTCAAGGCCGTAGTAAAAGACCTCTGCTCACAGTGCCTTTGCTGTAGGAATGAACCTAAATTACAAGATTATGAACAAGCATTTTAATCTTGTGGCCATGTCTGCATGTTTGTGTATGTGTGTGTGTGTGTGTGTGTGTGTGTGTGTGTGTGTGTGTGTGTGTGTGTGTGTGTGTGTGTGTGCATGTATGTGTGTGCATGTGTATAGGTTTGGTTGGACAAACAGGATAAATAAAACTCAGTACATGTCTATATGTGTCTTATTATTTTCACTCAGCATAAGTTGTACAATGACTCATGTGCTCATGAGTTTCATGCATGGCTCTTATCAAACTTTCAGCCCTTGTGTCACTCTGCAGCTTCTAGTGATCTGTCTCTCTTTCTATTTCTCATTTTTCTTTTGCTGTCTCAGGAAATACCTGCCTGCCCTTCATTATATTTTTATTCAGTTCTCCCAAATTTAAGTTCTCTATCATTTTTTCACTTCAGTTATTTTACCAGACCTCTCTAACTCTCCAATCTCTATTGTACTGTTCTAGCATTCACTTCCTACCTCTCCTCTTTTATTCTGTTATTCTTCACACTATATTTTGTTCTCCTTGTTATTATTCCAGCCCTCCCTATTTTTCACTCTCTAGGTCATTGCTCACTATTTCCCTTATGCTGTCTCACTGAGAGGGGGCTGTCCTCATCAGGCCCACCAAAAAGGCAAGCCTTCAAAATATGCTATGGCTTTGCAGTTGGAATAATTAAGGATTTGAAAGTAAGGAAGGCAACTGAAACATCAGGTATAGGAACACAGATGCTGAAAATATTTGGCTAACTTGGCCAAATATATAGTCTTGTGCATCGTCAATCAGGAAGGACAGGGTGGTGTTATACACAGTGAGTGGTTTAGCAGTATCATCAGCTGCTATTAGGGAAAATGTGATGCACAACAAGAAACTACTGGCTCATAAGCTTGTCATAAAAGTAACAGAAAGAATAATAGCACAACTCATTTGAAAGAAAATTAGCCTAGAGGTGATGTAGTTTGGCTTTGTAACAGGAAGTGGTGCTGCTGATACGTCTTCCTAGTAAGACAACTACAGGATATATACTTAGCTGAGGGTAATCCATTGTATTTAACATTTATTCAAGCTGTAGAAAGTATTTGACAGGTTTCCATGCTTTCTAATCTTGAAAGCGATAAAAAAAAAAACTGAGGATACACAAATGTCTTATGAGGGCTGTGCAAACGATGCACAGTAATGCAGTCAGAAACCTGAGAATTAGCAGTGAGTATAGTAATGAATTTAGTATTCAGAGATCTACTAAGGTTCAGTCCTCAGCTCCTTCCTGTTTATTATAGTCCTTCTGGCCATAACAGAGGTGTTGTTGATGTTATTATTATTATTGTTGTTTGCTGTTGTTGTATTTATTATTGCAGTTGTTTTTATTTTTGCATTTATGTTTGTATCTGCTGATGACCTGATTCTTATAGTTGAACATGTAGTTGATAGTGAAAAAAAATTCCAGACGTAGAAGCCAAACCTGGAACTGAAAGTCTTTAAAATAAAATTAACAAAGACTAAAGTTTTAGTAAGTAGGGACGAAGATAGAACTCTGATAATGTTAAAGAAATAGCCATGTTCTATATAAGGAAGAGGAATAAGTAGAAACTCCATACAATGTTTTTAATGTAAACTATGGACATGCAAAATATGTAAAGAAATCAGAGAGAGTAGATTCCATATCCAGCAGATATACACATGCAATAAGTAGTAAGAGCACATTTGAAATAGGTGCTTTTAAATTCCCTGACTGTTCCTTAGAAGTAGTTGTTAGTTTTTATTATCAAGTTTCTCTAATAGGTATTAGAAGTGTATGTATGTATGTATTTCTAAGGAATAATGACATGGGTGTCAGGTACTCTGACTGACAAATAATATCGGTAATTCCATAACCAATAGAAGCATTCCTACCATGTTCCAATCAAAGGAGAGCTGCCAGCAACCACCATAAATATATCTGTGTATGTATGATTGACTGCTAACTCCAAAAGTTATTTTTATTCTCTCTCTGTTTATTTCCTCATGTTCCTTTCTGCTGAAGAGCACAGGCTCGAAATGTAAAAGACTTTCTTACCTTCCTGAGCATTGAACTAATATATCTACTTGTTGTTTATATACCTGTCTTCGTCTTTTGCTTTTCTGTAGATTTCAACTATGTGTGTGTGTTTGTGTATGTGTGTGTGTGTGTGTGTGTGGTACTCCAGCATCACCACAGTCAAATGACTGAAACTAATAAAAGAATAAAAGAATATATACGTATATGTGTGTGTGTGCCTGTGTGTTTATGCATGTGTCTGATGTGTAAGTATATATGTATCTATCTATCTATTTAGCCATCCATCTATATACATACATACATGTGGCTTAGTGGTTAGGGCATTCGGCTCACAATTGTAAGATTGTGAGTTCGATTCCCAGTGACACGTGTCCTTGAGCAAGACACTTTATTGCTCCAGTCCACTCAGTTGGCAAAAATGAGTTGTACCTGTATTTCAAAGGGCCAGCCTTGTCACACTCTGTGTCACGCTGAATCTCCCTGAGAATTATGTTAGGGGTACATGTGTCTGTAGAGTGCTCAGCCACTTGCACGTTAATTTCATGAGCAGGCTATTCCATTGATCGTATCAGCTAGGATCCTCATCATCATAACCGACGGAGTGCTCCTATATATATATATATATATATATATATATATATAAGTGTGTGTATATATATATATATATATATACATATATATAATATATATTATATATATATATATATAATATATATATATATTATATATATATATATATATATATATATATACATATATATATATATATATTATATATCTATATATATATATATATATATGTATATATATATAATATATATATGTATGTATAATATATATATATATATATATATATATTATATATATATATATGTATGTATATATATATATATATTCTTTGATTTGTTTCAGCCCCAAGGCTGCAGGCATGCTGGAGCACTACCAATGCAATCACCTTTGCAATGGCCAACCTTATGCTATTAGCTTATTGTGAAGGAGGGAATTTGACACTACTAGCTTCTTCATATAAACCATATATATATGTGTGTGTGTGTGTGTGAAGTATGTGTGTGTATGTGTGTGTGTGTGCCAAAGACTTCTTTCACTTCCTATTTTCCAAATCCACCCACGAACCTTTGGTCAGGCAGCAGAACACATTTGTCCAAGGTGCCACATAGTGACTGAAACCAAAACCATGGAGTTGCAGAGGAAACTTCTCAACCCGTCAGCCATACTTGTGCCTATACACATACATAAATACAAATATGTTTGTTCGTATGCATGTTTGTAGACATATACAAACACACAAACAGTTTTATATAATCAACATTTAATACATCATCATCATCATCATCATCATCATCAGCATCATCATCATCATCGTTTAACGTCCGTTTTCCGCGCTAGCACGGGTTGGACAGTTTGACCGGGGTCTGGGAAGCCAGGGGCTGCACCAGGCTCCGGTCTGATCTGGCAGTGTTTCTACAGCTGGATGCCCTTCCTAACGCCAACCACTCTGCGAGTGTAGTGGGTGCTTTTTACATGCCACCTGCACAGGTGCCAGGGTGGGGTCTGGCATCGGCCACGATCGGTTGGTGCTTTTAACGTGCCACTGGCACAGAAGCCAGTCAAGGCGGCACTGGCATCGGCCTAGGCGGCACTGGCATTGGCCTATGGCGGCGCTGGCATCGCATCTATGTAAAATAGTGTCTTTGCATTAAATATAGGGTATATTTAATGCCTTATATTTATACACACTTTTTCACTGTCTGTATCTATCTTTCAATAACACACCCACACACACACACACATGCATGCACATATGTATGTGTGCATGTGTGTTTGTGTATATGGACCCACACATGCACACACTTATAAATATGTCTATATAAGCATCTCTGTGAAAATAATCTCTATCTGTTATTTAGTTTTTGTCCGTTCTTCACCTTTTAACTCTCTGTTCATTGATAATTCTGTTTCTCTTTTGCGGTAAATATAATTTCATAAGCATTTCTCTATATTAGATATCTGGAATGTTTACAGTAGTTTAGTGAAGTGAGTGCTGACATGTATAAAAGAAAATACATTAACAACAATATGCTTTTGTTATATGGGAAAAACATATATATGAATAAACAGAAGTAATGTTCTCTAAGTATATGTTAAAATACCATAGAATTTTTAAGCTGTTACACATTTAAGGATTGAAATATCTGGTTGACACAAATAAAGTATTCTTCCTTTCAGTAAGCATAATGTTTTGGGGTGGAATTGTAGAATTTGTATTTGTTGTTGTTATCATCATCATCATCATCATAATCATTTTTAATTGGAGATGTTTAATAAATTACTGGAGATTTCACAGGAAAATAATAAAGGATAACATCAGCAATGACAATAATAATGATGATGATGATGATGATGATGAGGATGATGGTTATAATAATAATAATAATAATAATAATAATAATATTATTATTATTATTATTATCATTATTATTATTATTATTCTTATAGTAAATAAACATCAATAAATAGAAGCAAAAGAAAATATAATAGATGAAAAATAAGAGGAACAAATCAAAAGAGAAAAATGTTTTTGAAATGAACAAGAAATTTATTTGTTAGATTTTAACAAGTAAAATGTAATGTGTTCATTGTTGGTGTTGGAACTGAAAGTGAAAGTAACTTCCTATTGAATCTGAAGCCTATTGTGATTGCTGAACTGCTTAGGAATATATTCGTTGTTTGAAGTTCTCTTAAGTGCATATCTTACACCCATATGCCTAGGTATGTACATATACACATACATATATATGTAAATATATATATATATATATATATAACATATATATATATATATATATATATATATATATATAATATATATATGTATATATATATATATGCATACTACAAAAGGCTTTGCATTGATGCACATACACACCTATCCACCTACTGATTCACTCTCTCTCTCTCTCTCTCTCTCTCTCACACATACACACACACACACACATACACACACACAAATATATATGTGTGTATTTATACTAAAATATTTAGATTTATACGCATGTAAGCATAATCACATGCATATCTCCATATGATTATGCATAATTTTCCACATACACATTCACATAAGCTATGAAATATACATTATTGCTCGTGTATGTGTATAAATATAAATGCGCAAAAGTTTCTGCATTTAGGCATTACCTGAAAACAACCCTACATATGCAAACATGGAAACACACACACACAATATATATATATGTATGTATGTATGTATGTATGTATGCATGTAGTATGTATGTATGTATGATGTATGTTGCATGTATGTATGTATGTATTAAGTATGTATGTATGTATGTATGTATGTATGTTTGTATCTATATATATATATATATATATATATATATATAATATATATATATATATATATATATGTATATATATGTTGATTCGTTAGCTACTGCAGCACGCATTTTTTTTCTCTCCTTCTTTCTGTGTTTTTTTTTCTCTCTGTGTATCTTCTGTTGAAGAGCGTAGGCTCGAAACGTTAAAGACTTGTTTTATTTATATTTCCTGAGCGCCTACTAATACATTGTTCGTTTGTTTTCCACCTGCCTTCGTCTTTTGTTTATTTTCATAAAGCTTCCCGTTATATATATATGTATATATATACATGTATATATTATATATATACATGTATATGTATATATATGTATATATATATGTCTATATATATGTGTATATATTGATATTGTATATATAACATATGTCTATATATATGTATATATATATATATATCTATATATATATATATATGTATGTAATATATACACACACACATATACATATATATATATATATATATGTATGCAAATGTACAAGGCATGTATGTGCAACCTTGCACTCTCTATTTGACTTTATGTAGATGTGCATGCGTATGTGTGTGCATGCATTTACGTATATATTTATGTATTTATATATGTATATAGCGATGCACACATATACACAAAGATAATACAGAACCATACTGTAATGCATACGCAGATACACTGACACACGCTTCTATCCACACTAACATGCATAGAAACATACAAACCTAAAATATATAGCACCACACAGTAATGTATATAGACATGCACACACATACACATACATGCATACTCATACTTTCACGCATATACAGACACTTGTTCTCATACATACAGCAATATTATAAATATTACGAACATACACATACACACAATTGTTTTAATAAGTTTCAAGCACACACACATTCATACACTTCATAATATGATCATTTGTACTTGCAGTAATACATACAGCTATATCATGAACATTACAAACACACAGACACCACGCACACACACAGACACCACGTACACAAACACACACACCATGCACACACACACACATACACACACAGTAATCAGATTCATATCGATTAAAGTATATATATAGCAAATGCACACATACACATGCACACACACACACACATGTACACACACAGTCATATGTCTGAGCTAGTGTGTATTTTATTGCATATACAGTGTTGTACACTATGTAAAATGGTTGGTGTCAGCAAGGGCATCCAGCCATTTTAGCCATGCCAAAGCAGCAGACGTTGGACCTTGATAGAGTTCCTCCAGCTTGTTAGATTCAGCTGAACTATCCAACCCATGCCAGCTCATCTTGGGCAAGTGTCTTCTGCTATAGCACCGGGCCGACCAATGCCGTGTGAGTGGATTTGGTAGACGGAAACTGAAAGAAGCTGGTGTGTTTACGTCCCCGTCACTTAGCGGTTTGGCAAAAGAGACCGATAGAATAAGTACTCAGCTTACAAAAGAATAAGTCCCGGGGTCGATTGCTCGACTAAAGGCGGTGCTCCAGCATGGCCGCAGTCAAATGACTGAAACAAGTAAAAGAGTAAAGGAGTAAAGAGTATATGAAGATGATGATGATAGTTGTTTGTTTGTGTGTGTATATATATGTTTGTGAGTGTGTGTGTGTGTGTGTGTGTGTGTGCATGTGTGTGGTGTATTTGTGTGTATGTATATATATTTGTGTGTGTGTATTATATATATATATATATATATATATATATATATGTATATATATATGTATATATATACATGCACACACACACACATATATAAATGTGTGCATTTGTGTGTGCTTTTTAGCTTGTGTGTCTACAAGTAAGAATCATTCCGAATAAGAATTTGCACAGAACACAGACACACAGACACACAGACATAGATACATTTACAAACAAACAAATGCATGTCTATACATACAAAGACAAACTAATTTATGCAATTTGCACTTGTACAAAATTCACTTCCAGGCATATAAGCACACGTGCATACACACACATGCACACAGACACACTAGCATATACACATACATGTAGATGTATATGAATCTCATTACACTTTCACACACATATACACACACAATTACAAATATTCCTTTTTTTGTTATCTCAAGAAACATATCATATTTGTGTTAGATTAAATAAAAAGATTGCAATCATTTTTTTTTTTATATTATTATTATTCCTTGATTGATAAATTTCAATCAAAAATAATTAAAAAAATTAAAGTTGAAGATTGTTATATGAGAATACCAAATTTTTAAAAAATTCATTAGAATTATATTTCAGCAGCAATATTTTCTTAATACTTTTTCTGTGAAACTAGCAGTTGGCATGAACATACATACACACATGCATACTTAGATGAATGCATATATTCATATACATACAAAGATGCATGCATACATACATTCATGCATACATACATACATACATACATACATACATACATACATACATACATACATACATACATACATACATACATACATACATACACATATACAATTACATGAATAAATATGCTCTCAGGTGTATATACATATGTTTGGATGTAAAAACACACACACACTCACACATGCATACATACAAACACACATACATGAATACATGTATAGATACAGGCATACATTGATGCATACATTCACATATACATAAACTTGCAAATATACATACATAGAGATTCATCTAAAGACTAAAAGATATGTACATACATGACTGTGTGATAAGAAGCTTGCTTCTCAACTGCATGGTTCCAGGTTCAGGCCTACTATGTGACACCTTGGGCAAGTGTTTCCTGATATAGCTATATGCTGACCAATACATATGGTTCAGAACTGCACAAAAAAAAATTGAGTGAGACAGGAAAGTGAACATCAATCAAGGTGTATTAATTTGATGCTCAAGAAAATTAGAAAAATCTCTGATGTT
>NC_043010.1:3292654-3296542 GCF_006345805.1 Octopus sinensis | reverse complement strand
GATAACACCACACTAGATTCTTAATTCCACCTAAGATTTTCTACTCATCTTGTGTTAGCCACAAAGAAGCTGTCAATAACTTTTTTGCACTTAGATCATTCAGTGCTATACAGAGGGATATAATGGTAAACTTCTGCAGAAACTGTATATATGAGGTTGACAGTCTCCTGTTTTATTCCTTATGTGACTTCGGTTATAAACGCAGGACCATGCTGGGGCACCACGTTTTGACCTCCCTCTACACCAGTATTTGTTACAGCTAATTATCTTAGCTAAATATATTTATTGAATTGCTCAGTTACAATTTGACATAAAAGGACTTACAATTAGTGGACACCTACAAACATAAACAAAAAAAGGCCAGACAACTCACACAAGCACTGACATATTTGTACACACACACACACACTATATATATATACACACAAACATATACACACACACACACACACACACATGTATATATATATATAATATATATATATATATATATATACATATATATGACAGGCTTCTTGCAGTTTCCATCTACCAAATCCACTCACAAAGCCTTGGTTGGCCCGAGGCTATAGCAGAAGACACTTGCCCAAGGTGCCACTCAGTGGTTGATAAGTAAGCTACTTACCACACAGCCACTCCTGAACCTATTATCATTATTATTATTATTCAGTAGTTTTATTTTTATAGCGTGCTTTCACTTCACTACCGAGCGCAGCTCTGTGTGCCTTGGGTATGTGCTGTGATTTGTTGTGATGCTCTGATGGTTATTGTATGGAAAGTGTTCTGCGTAGGATGTGTGCAGTGCCTAGTAGTGCAATTTTCTGTATGTTATATGTGTTTGTAAGTCCTGGTGTTTTTGTTATGTATTTGTCTGAATATTTTTTTATCATGCCTAATGCACCTACTATGATAGAATTGTTTCTGTTTTCAGATTCCACTTCTAGTTACCTCTATTTCCAGGTCTTTGTATTTTGAGAGTTTCTCCATTTCTTTTAGAGACACGTTGTCATCTGCCGGTATTGATACATCAATTAGAAAGCATTTTTTTCTTCATGGTCTCTGACAACTATATCTGGTCTGTTGGCCTTAATTTCTCTATCTGTGTGTATCGGCATATCCCAGAGTATGGTTGCTTTCTCGTTTTCTGTGACCTTTTCTGGTGTGTGCCTATACCATCTTTTTTCTGTTGTTATTCCATAATGTGGCATAGCTGCCAATGTATGTAGGTTCCAACTCTGTCATGTCTGTGTGGGAATATATTCCTTCTTAGCCAGGACTGGGCAGCTAGAGATAATATGATTTATTGTTTCTTGTCCATCTCCACATATTCTGCAGTTACTTGTAATATTTCTTTTCATTACATGTTTTTGGTAATTTCTGGTGGGGAGGCTTTGGTCTTGTGCTGCAATTAAAAATCCCTCTGTTTCTGCTTTGAGTCCTGAGCTTCTCAACCATTGCTGGGATTTTTCTTTGTCTATTATTATTATTATTATTATTATTATTATTATTATTATTATTATTATTATTATTATTTCCAAGTATCATATGGATGTTTCTCCTATTCCATTCACCACCAAGTGCATCTTCACGTTTCTCTCTTTTGTGGAGATAGAATAATTGTGATTGCATGCTACGTCAGTTTTGATGTTTCTTTGGGTTTATTTTATTGTTTCTAAAACTGAAACAGAATCAAGAAAATTATCAAATGAAATATATCCTCCTTCCCCCCTCCCTCTCCTCCTCCTCTTCTTTTTCCTCCTGCTTATCATTATCTTATTGTTGACATCATCATCATCATCATCATCATCAACGCTGTCATCACCATCAACATCCTGACCATTGTTGATTTTTGTTGCTATTATTATTATTATTATTATTATTATTATTATTATTATTATCATCATCATCATCATCATCATCATCATCATCATTATTATTAGTAGTAGTAGTCATAGTAGTAGTAGTAGCAGTTGTTGTTATTGATACTCTTCTTATTGTTATTAATAATATTTATTTTCAAGTAGATTCATATGCATGTGATTTTTTTTCCGGTGCACCAGGTGTGCATTTCTGCATATTGGCTATATTTCTAAGGTGAATGCAGTATATTGCTTGGTGCAGAGGGAAATTATTTGTATTGCATCAAATTTACAATATTTCACTGTTTGTTTATTATTTGCAAAAGTGTTTATTACAATGCTAGAATTGTGTAGGATGTATATATGTGTGTGTGTATGTGTGTGTGTGTGGTAGGATTTCTGTTATTGTGTTGTAATTGTCTTACATAGAATGTGAATAATATCTTGTTGAAAGGAGTTAGATAACTTAGGACTGAGATACCTATTCATCACTAAACTTCTTTTCCTCCTCATATTTTCTATTGTATAAAATAAGCTAGTGACTAGAGAGCCAGTAAGCAATGGAAAATGCTATACTTCAACTGCCAAAAGCTAATAAGCCTTAAACAGTTGGAGTTGTCTGCCTTACTTTCTTAATCTGAGAACAGTGTTAGATGACTTCTGACTTCAAATACTTTCTTCGCAATTACAGTATGTGAAATGCTACTGTGAAATACTAGAGATTCTCCAACACATCTTTATTTTTTGTTTATTTGCTGAATATAGATGCAAGCATGGCTGTGTGGTTATGAATCATGGTTTGCAACCACGTGGTTCCAGGTTCAAACACAACACATGGCACTTTGGGCAAGGGTATTCTTCTATAGCTCTGAGCTGACTCAGATAAATCATGATAAATAAAGAATCCTGTGAATTCCATTTTCTCTTTCGCTCATTTGTTATGTGTGTGTGGTGTGTGTGTGTGTGTGTGTGTGTGTGTGTGTGTGTGTGTATGTGTGTGGTGTGTGAGTGTGTGTGTATGTGTGTGTGTGTGTGTTAAATAAAATGAAACAACAAAGCTAAGGCTGTGTGGAATTTTCAGGACATTTATAAAGAGAAAGGTAGTCTTACAGCTGTTTCGGAGATTTTAGGGATATCCCTTCATCAGAGATGATGTGAGATGGCTAAATAGAGGGAAATATTAGAGCTCAATATGAGGAGTTATTTGGAAAAGGAACCAAATAAGGAGTATATAGGGAAATAGGAGAATGAATGTAGGAATAAAAATGAAAATATATGTAGGATGTTATAGTTGCAGTTCCATTATCCAAGAAAAGTGGTTTGTAGAAGTGGTGGAAATGTTTCTTATCTATGGTATGTAAATTTCGATACAAGTTCATATTTTGTCATCACAAATGGAAGGTGTGGAGACATAGATTCCATGTGCTGTTTATTCAAAGGGGTCTTGTGGTGTGAATGAAAATTTGAGAATGCAGTGGTAGTCTTAAGCAGATATGGAGGGGAGAAGAGATGTGTATTTCAAAATGAAGAGAGAGGTAAAAGGAAAAGGTGAGAAAAGAAGAAGGAAAGAAAGAGGAAGAGAAAATGAAAGCAAGAAGAGAGAATGAAAAAAGTGTAAGAAAGTGAAAAACTAATTGATGGTGGTCAAGATATTATGAGGGGAGAGGGGAGGAGTAGAGGCTGGGGAGGAGTAGGAAGAGATAAGAATGTAAATAATGAATATGTGTGAGGTGTATGAGGTGGAGTGATATGCTAGAATGGCATTAAGGGATGGTACAGATAAAGGTATAGGAGGTGGGGCTTCTAAAGTGAGCAGTAAGCCACAAAATGGAAGGGAAGAATATTAAGAATGGTCAAGTTACTATAAATAGACTTATGTGTTTATTCTACTGGCTAATGTGATAGTGTGGGCAGAGGAATCAGAGAGAAAGAAAGAAGTCTATATTGATATACGCATGCACACACACACACACACGCACACACACATATATATAAAAGACGGAGATGGAAATAGCACAGAAGTAAGTCT
>NC_043010.1:3280154-3287654 GCF_006345805.1 Octopus sinensis | reverse complement strand
ATTGGAAATATCAGAATGCTTCCACATGGTCTCCATTGGTTGCATGTAACTCATCTAGATGATACAATAAATTACAGAAGTGGAAAGAATATTTATGAACTGCCTTATATATGTGTTTGACTTAATATTTTGTGATTGTTGTAAATGAGCATTACCATCATACATGCGGTATAATTTATTTCCAGTCTTCCGTGAAAACATGTCTGACCGAGGGTGAATATTACCTTACTTGGAAATTGATGTGGGATTGCAGTAGAAATTGTGTCCAGCCATAAAGAAATCTGTCATAAATTCTGTGTGAATCATGCAAACTTGGAAAAGTGTATGTTTAAAAAAATGATGATGATGATGATGATGATGATGATGATGATGATGATGGTGATGATAATGATGATGATAATAATGATGATGATGATGATGATGATGATGATGATGATGATGATGATGATGATGCTGATGACGATGATGATGATGATGATGATGAATTTATTCAAATGATTTTTCTTTCTAAAACAAATTTTGTTGCATTTAATGCCTTATTGAATTTAGGTTGATGGTGAAGGCGTTGTTCACAAAATGAAAATATGGGTCCTGAGATTTTTAGAACTACAAGGGCTTGTCATCAAAATAAGTTTGAAAACACCACAGCTGTATTAGAATAAAATAATTACATTTTAAAAAGAAATCAATTTTGATACGTCTGGTTACATTGTAATCTGTGAGCTTTCCATTCATATAAATGTAATAATAATTTTGTAAAATTCCATTTACAGAAATATGCTATAGTATTTACATAAACTCATCCCATACAAAATCTGATTACTGAGAAATGTAGGGCAGCAGTAAATGTATGAGAATGAAGGGCTGCAATTTTAATAATTGCATTGGATAAAGAGGGTTGGGGAGAAGGAAAATGAAATATAAGTCTATGTGTGTCTAAACATATATGTATGCATGAGTGTGTGTGTGTGTGTGTGTGTGTGTGTGTGTGTGCATGTGTGTGAGTGTCTGTGTGTATATATAGGGTGTTCCAGAATTAAATATCCATTTCAATGAAATCAGACAAATTAAATTTAAAAAGAAAAAAAAAACTGACAGAATTCTATGTTCATTAATTAATTATGATACCAAAACAAATGGATTTATAAATCTTATGTCAAAACTTTATTGAAAACTTCCATCATGTGCTCTGTCTGTATCCCTGCAAATTTCCTATCTATCTTTAGCGTTGGGAAACATATTTTGAAGTATTTCAAGTGAACTGCTAATTGAATGCATTCTTTAAGTTCAAGTTAAATTATTGCTTCATCATAAGGTTGGTGGCAGAGAAAATAATTACAGCCAAATTGAAAAAAAAAACTGTTGTGGAACAGATAAGTGGGACCCAACAAGAATGAAAATGAAATTATAAAAAAATTATAAAAATTATAAAATTATAAACACAATTAAAAAATTTATACATTTTAACACGTTAAACATGATAAAGATAAACAAAAGCTTTTTAAAAAAAATTGTCTGATTTCACTGAAATAGATAATTAATTCTGGAACACAATGAGTATTCATATATCTGTTTTTACTGAGGGAATCAGAAGTAGAATCCCTTATAAGGAAAGAATAGTTTTAGTTAAGGAGAGAGCTAATGAATTCCCTATCTTCTAATACTTCTAGTAACTTGAGATTTGGAATATGGTTTTGACCAATCCACATGTAGCTTAAATGTCACAGTTTGCCAGGAATACTGATATTACTGGAATAGATCCTGCCCTTATTTTAACAAATTAGCATGCAGTTTACGTGTAATGGTTTTATGAGGGAGCAAGCTTAGTTGGTTATTTCAATTAATGGGAGGCTTCTGTAATTTGTTTACAAGTATTTTTTAATCCATGTCATTAACTGATTGTTAAATGGTGAAGGTTAATCTTTCACTTTGTTTCATGATAGGCAAATTTGTTTTGATCGAGTACCTAAATGATCAAAACTAAGTAACCATCTAAGTAGGAGAGGATAATTTTGCTTGAGCAGAAATCCTTTGAGTTCTATAAGTTGTATGTTTCTCGTATTTGGATCATCTACTATAGTACACCCCTTTTTCTGCTTGTTTCTAAGTGCTAATTGAACTTTATAAACATTACAATATATATATTTTTTTAATGTTTAACACACTTCAACATTGTAAAAATAATTTTTTTTTAAATACCATAATAAAAACCTGAAAATCAGACGATGTTTTAACTTTATTCAACTGATATATGTATATTCAACTATACACATTTATGCAAATTCGGAAAATATATGAATGTATCATGAAAGCGCGTGGCTTAGTGGTTAGGGGCATTCGGTTCATGATTGTAAGGTCGTGAGTTCAATTCCAAGTGATGCGTTGTGTCCTTGAGCAAGACACTTTATTTCACGCTGATCCAGTCTACTCAGCTGGCAAAAATGAGTAGTACCTGTATTTCAAAGGGCCAGCATCATCACACACTGTGTCATGCTGAATCTCCCTGAGAACTACGTTAAGGGTACACGTGTTTGTGGAGTGCTCAGCCACTTGCATGTTAATTTCATGAGCAAGCTGTTCCGTTGATCGGATCAGCTGAGACCCTCATTGTTGCAACCGACGGAGTGGTCCTATATATATATATACATATATATATATATATATATATATACATATGTATGTATAATCATATCAAAAGGGAAATGGAATTTAATTAAATTTAAAATATTCAATCAAAATTTACATTTCCAGTGGTCTAACATGCAAAAAAAATCATATGTATATATATATCATCATCATCATCATCATCATCGTTTAACGTCCACTTTCCATGCTAGCATGGGTTGGACGATTTGACTGAGGGCTGGCAAACCAGATGGCTGCAGCAGGCTTCAATCTTGATCTGGCAGAGTTTCTACAGCTGGATGCTCTTATACATATATATATATATAATATATATATATATATAGCTCAATATTTTGCTTAGGCATTGCAATACTAATAACCTGGTATAGAACTCTATATACATAAGTTTCTGAACAAAGTGTCAGTTGAATACAGAGCAGTGATGAATCTATAAGGTGATACTCATCTATATATATATATAGGAAAGGCGGCGAGCTGGCAGAAACGTTAGCACGCTGGGCGAAATGCGTAGCTGTATTTCGTCTGTCGTCACGTTCCGAGTTCAAATTCCGCCGAGGTCGACTTTGCCTTTCATCCTTTCGGGGTCGATGAATTAAGTACCAGTTACACACTGGGGTCGATATAATCGACTTAATCCGTTTGTCTGTCCTTGTTTGTCCCGTCTGTGTTTAGCCCCTTGTGGGTAGTAAAGAAATATATATATATATATAGATAGATAGATAGATAGATAGATATCAGTAAATAATTATATGTCCAATCTCAGTTGCAATAAGTAGGAATCAACTATATATATGGTGATCTGATGTTCGTGTAGATCAGTTATTAATCATATAGGGCATGTTGCAAAAAATATATAAGCTATTTATTGAAGTTTATTAAACTGGTCATAAAATTGTAATAGACATTTTTTAAAAACTGAAAACAGTTAAGTGTTGTAAATATGTACCAAGGCAATAAATTGGTCACAACTAATTATGACATGTCAGTCTAAACAGAGTGGAAAATCATGGCATAGTGTTCAGAAAAGGAGCATACTACCTACACCAGACTTCAACTCATGCATACAGACATAAACACACACATTTGTATTTCTTTATTGCCCACAAGGGGCTAAACATAGAGGGGACAAACAAGGACAGACAAAGGGATTAAGTCGAGTACATTGACTCCAGTGGGAAACTGGTACTTTATTTATCGACCCCGAAAGGATGAAAGGCAAAGTCGACCCCAGCAGAATTTGAACTCAGAACGTAATATGACAGGATTCTTCACACATTACCAAATTCGTTCTCAAAGCGCTGGCCGACTTCAGGTTATAGTAGAAGACACTCACTGAAGGTGCATACAGTGGGACTGAATTTGAAGCCAGTTCCATTCTGCAGCAAATACACACACACACATGCATGCATGCAAGCATGCATGCACATAAGCATGCACACACGCACAATATCAAAAAACATACAAAAATGTGTAAAAAAAATAAAGGAAAGTTTGAATCAGTGAAAGAGCTTCTGCATTCTGCTGGAAATGGCAGCCAAATTATTGCACCCTATCGTCTTTAAAACAAAGAATGGTGTTAGAGAGGGCATCCAACCATAGAAACAATGCCAAAGCAGACAATTGAAGTTTGGAGAGTTCCTCGGCTAGCCACCTCCTCTCAACTCATCCAACCCATGTCAGCATGAAAATTGGTGTTAAACGATGATGATGATGATGATGATGATCACAGCAATAATATTTTTTGTTTCTCCTTCTGTTATCAGAGATACGCAAAAACAAAAAACAGCACATACAAAACAATGATAAAATTTGCTGATAAATATATTTTACTTTAATAAAGTTAATTATTTATAAATGAATACTGGATTCAAGCCCCTGATTAGCACTTCCTTCTAATCTATCATGAGTTACATTGTGTGGTCTATTATCCTTCCATTAAGTTGTTCCATGTTTTATGAAACAAAAAGATAAGCTACAGGGGTTCTTCTCTGTCAGCTGCTCTGTATGGAACCAGTCAGTTTGAGAAATAATGTTTATTACAGGCTGGGAGCCATTCACCTGGCTCCACCCCTGTCAACTATTAATTCATGTAAATCATGTTCACATGTAAAAAAAAAAAGTATTGATCAGTCAACTATACACACACATGTGAGCATACATAAATGTATATACATATTTACACTAACTCTCTCTCCCTCTCCCCCCTGTTTCTCTCACTATATATATGTAATGTATACACACATACATATAGAGAGAGATGTATATACAAATACATACATACACACACGTGTGTGTGTGTGTGTATATATAAGAAAAATATACAGGGTAGGGAAAATTATAGAAATTTTTTTTCTACTAGTGGCCTAGTCAATAGACTATATATTATTCATATAAAATTAGTGTACATTTAAACACATAAGAGGTGCCTTGTCAGGACACCTAGCATACTAGAAGGATCAGTCAAAATCCAAACCATGGTTAGGAGTAATTTCGAAGGGAATGAAAAATTAAAAATATTTACCATATAGACTATATATTATTCATATAAAGTTGACTATTTTCTTCTTGCTAGGCCACTAGTAGAAAAAATTTCTATAATTTTTCCTGCCCTGTATATGTTTTCTAATATGATTTTAGTAATTTTGAAGTAAATAAACATTTTTATTTGCTGCTGACAAAACTGCGCTTGCACAGTGGATTTGAAAAAATTGTAATATATAAAGATGAGACATGTACTCTTCTGCCTCGTAATTATATGTTAATCTTTGGTGTACCCACTGATGAGAACTTCGCCTGGCAAATTATTTCATTTGCTAATTAAAGTTCAAAACGATGGTCTGGTAACAAAATATGGTAAATGTTTTTACTTTTCACTCCCTTCAAAATTACCCCTAACCGTGGTTTGGATTCTGACTGGTCCTTCTAGTATGCTAGGTGTCCTGTCAAGGCACCTCTTATTTGTTTAAATGTACACTAATGTTATATATATATATATATATATATATACTGACCCTTTATTTGTTTCAGTGATTGCCCTGTAGCCAAGCTAGAGCAGCTCTTTAAAGGGTTTAGGTTAAACAAATGAACCCCAGCAATTATTTTTTACTGGAACTTATTCTATCAGTCTTGCCAATCTGCTATATCATAGGGATGTGAAGCAGTGAGGGAGTGGGGGACAAACACAAACAAAGACCCAACAACATACACATGTATATGCACATAGATGTGTGTGTTTAAATATAAATATATATATACATATATACACATGCACACACACACACACACACACAGATATATAGGTATATATATAAATGTATATATATATATATATATATATATATATATATATATATCATCATCATTATCATCATCATCGTTTAATGTCCGTTTTCCGCACTAGCATGGGTTGGACGGTTCGACCGGGGTCTGGGGAGCCAGGGGCTGCTCCAGGCTCCAGTCTGATCTGGCAGTGTTTCTACAGCTGGATGCCCTTCCTAACGCCAACCACTCCGCGAGTGTAGTCATATATATATATGATGGGCTTTCACACAGTTTCTATCAATCAAATTATTCACTACAAACTCTCTAGGCATTTGTCAGAAATGATATGGTTGTTCATTTTCAGAATGACATTGTAGGGTATGTCTGAGAGCTGGATCTGTCCAGTTCAAACATAAAACATATAGAATATTTGGGCCTGATATGGCCAGTTCAAAAGCTAGTTGGTTAAACCATCCCCCAGTGTATGACTGGTATTGTTGAAATAAATATCAAGATGCTTTAACCCACATGGAAACTGCAGGAATTACTCAGAGGTATTCTACACACTCCTGAATCC
Organism: Octopus sinensis; assembly: GCF_006345805.1. Classification (NCBI taxonomy): domain Eukaryota; kingdom Metazoa; phylum Mollusca; class Cephalopoda; order Octopoda; family Octopodidae; genus Octopus; species Octopus sinensis. The sequence goes on along the minus strand of NC_043010.1, from coordinate 3,281,170 downwards.
ACCACAATGCTGTTAACTCTTGTGTATCATCAACAGGTGTCTCAGGATCACAAGTATTTCAGCCCTAAGCCAGTATATTTCACCTGAATGAGACAGTAAGGGTTGAATTGGTCTTTGCCCATAGAAGGATTCCACCTGCAATGTTTTGTCAACCATAACCACAACAACCTTGAGCTGGTTTCAGCTTCCATACTCTTTTACTCTTTTACTCTTTTACTTGTTTCAGTCATTTGACTGTGGCCATGCTGGAGCACCGCCTTTTAGTTGAGCAAATCGACCCCGGGACTTATTCTTTGTAAGCCCAGTACTTATTCTATCGGTCTCTTTTGCCGAACCGCTAAGTGACGGGGATGTAAACACACCAGCATCAGTTGTCAAGCAATGCTAGGGGGACAAACACAGACACACAAACACACACACACACTTATATATATATATATATATACGACAGGCTTCTTTCAGTTTCCGTCTACCAAATCCACTCACAAGGCACTGGTCGGCCTGGGGCTATAGCAGAAGACACTTGCCCAAGATGCCATGCAGTGGGACTGAACCTGCAACTATGTGGTTGGTTAGCAAGCTACTTACCACACAGCCACTCCTGCGCCATGTCTATCTTCTGGTCGGCTTTCTTTAGTTGTTTGGGTTCCAAACCAATTTTCTGCTGAAAATAGTTCACTGATCCAGCTGGAAAGCCATGGAAACCAACTTCAGTAGGGAATGAGGCAACATGTAAATTCTACCAACTTCAAAAGAATGGCAAACAAAGTGGAACTCATTAAAAGTATAACAGTAATAATAGTAACTTTACAATAGTCTAATGCTTTTTCTCCCCCACCCCACCCTCCAATCTTAGAACAGAATAGGTTAATCGACAAGGCAGATTGTAATAGGATGGTTTGAACTCATAACCTTGAAGTTAATAAACTCCCTGACAGTTGCTGTACATTGTCCTAATAGCTATTGACTTGAAGGTTTATTTTATTAGCCATATATATATATTTTTTGTATATATA
>NC_043010.1:3267654-3277654 GCF_006345805.1 Octopus sinensis | reverse complement strand
CACACACATATATATATAGATATATATATACATATATACGAAGGGCTTCTTTCAGTTTCCGTCTACCAAATCTATTTACAAGGCTTTGGTCGGCCCGAAGCTATAGTAGAAGACACTTGCCCAAGGTGCCACGCAGTGGGACTGAACCCGGAACCATGTGGCTGGTAAGCAAGCTACTTACCACACAGCCTACCAAAATCACAACTACAATCACCAGCAGCAGCAGCAGTAGCAACAGCAGCAACAGCAGCACCACCACCACTTCTAACACAACCAATACCACCACCAATGCTATTGCCAGCATCACTCTTGCAGACTCTGCCAAACACTTCTACCACCATCAGCATCATTACCACCACAATCACCTCCTCACCAACTGCACTAACACTACTACCACCGCCACTATCACCACTGTCACTAACACCGCCACCACCAGCATCACCAACCACTGCCATCACTGACTACACCTCTATTGCCATCACCACTACCACCATCACTGACCACCAAGCCCCCCCGCCACCACCACCACCATCAGCACCATCTTCACTACCACCACTCTAACCACAACCACCGCCACTATCACTCACCACCACCACCAACAACAACAACAACAACAACAACACCACCACCACTACCACCACCACCACCACCACCACTCACCACCACAACCACAACCACCACCACCACCACCACCACCACCACTCACCACCACAACCACCGCCACCACTATCACTCACCACAACCACCGCCACCACCACCACCACCACTATCACTCACCACAACCACCGCCACCACCACCACCACCTCACATTATCATTTCCTAGTTTGTGCCAGTTTCTCAATACCATCCAACGGTTATACAATGAACAGCAAAGCCAGCTTCAGTTTCTTTTATACACACACACACACACACACACATATTTCTTTAATTCTTCTTTTATTTATTTACTTCTATATTTTTTTCAAATTGTCTCTTACATTTGGTCATTTCCAATGTTAACCTCAATTTCCTGAGGTAAATCTCAGCTACAAGAATTCTATCTCTTCCTCGTCTCTGTCAAATTAAATAAAAGAATGCATAGTTGTAACATTAGAGGTGGTTTGCATAAACATATAGCAACCAGGGAACAAGCTGACATAATACATACATACATACATACATAGATTCCTACATACATACATACATACATACATACATACATATAAACCTGAGGACAAAGAAATAAGAACCCACAGTATGGTAGAATCCATAGCCACTCCTAATAAAAAGGAATACTGGTGGAATGTCCCAGTGAAGACCTCAATAAAATGTAAGCACAACAGACCTGATATAATGATTTGGGATAGAGAAGAGAAACTGTGTACAGTTGTTGAAATTAGCTACCCAGCAGATGTTAACATAAAGCTGAAGATCAGTGAAAAAGAGAATATCTATGCTGAACTACTGAGAAATCTGCAGTTACTCTATCCAGATTACAAGTTCAGGTTTATACCTGTAATTACAGGGGCCCTGGGATATGTAACACACTGCCTAAATACCAATCTTGAGAAATTAGACTTTTCAAAGCCAGAAAGGAGAAAGCTAATTCAGAAACTACAGATCCAAGCCAATAGTGGAACTGTAAGAATCTGTAAAACATTCCAGAAGTTTATCCTTTAAGTATATATGAACATAAAAAAAAAATAATAATGAAATCATTGTATACAGTGCTCAGGTGCTCCACAACTTGTCAGAAAGTGCATATAAAGCATATGCAGTAATGTACAAATGTTTGGAAAGCGAACAATATATGAGTCAGATACATGCTTGTGTGTGTGTGGAGGGGAGAAAATCAGGTGTAGTGTTGGCGAATCTCAGAAAGCATGGAAGTTTTGAAGGATGCAGTGCTCCGACAACTAACAACTGATGCCGGCAGTTTGTTCCATGCTTCAGCAACTCTCAGCATGAAAAAATGTTTCCTGAAGTGATGGGAGCTGTGCTGTTTTCTGACTTTGTAAATATGTCCACGGGTGTTAGACGGGTGGAGTTATGCGACTATATGCATGAGAAGGTATACATAAAGCAAAGCATACAAATCTGCACATATACACACATATATACATACATACAAAAATACCCTTTTGATGTTGCTAAAAGTACAATGAAGGAGCCTTGGATCTATTGGCAAGAAATCTTGAAATAAAACAGAATAATCACACACACACACATAACACCACGACCCCTCACACACACACACATTGTAGAAGCTGAACTGTGACTGAACAAGAGCACTTTTCTAGGTCCATTTCACTCTCACAAAGGTGGCAGGTTTGTTCTCTGCATCACAGATGATGTTTCACACAGTTCCTAAAGCCAGCAAGAGACTTAAGAGTTGATGATCAGAATCCTTGCACATTGACCACCACTCAGTCTTCCCCACCCAGTAGCAGCAGCAGCAGCAGCTGGATGATGGGACCTGATATGTTGAGGGATTCACACTTGCCAACCCCTTCACAAAAGGTGCACGAGAGGTCAGGTTGGATATCTCATTGGTAGATAGGGGCACCTTTTTGACCCCACTTGTGGCCGAGTAGGCCAGCCTTTGAGAAGCAGACATGACAATACTGGTCTCGTGAAAGAGACCCTTTTGTGCTCTTCACAGGAAGAGGGTTCACACCCTTGATGTATTTACCAACACGTTTCACCTCAGTGCAACTGTAACCCTTATTGTTCTCAAGTTCTTTAGCACAAGCAGCGGTTGCATCCAGCAAGACCTCTCTATCATAAGGAGAGAAATAAGATGGCTGTTATTTGCTGGTGTTATTTGGATGACATTCCTTTCTACTATAGGCGCAAGGCCTGCAATTTTGGGGGATGGGGATTGTTGATTACATTGACCCCAGTGCTCAGCTGGAACTTATTTTATTGACCTTGAAAGGACGAAAGACAAAGTCAACCTCAGTGAGAAAAGTGGAGCAGATTTGAATTGAAAGAAGGATTGGTTATTAAATCCATTCAGTAAATTGTGCCAAGAAGAGATGTCCATGCTCGAATGTTATTTAGTTTGGGGGACGAATAACAACAAATGTCATCATCATCATCATCATCATCATCATCATTGTCGTCATTGTCATCACCACCATCACTGTCACTATTTTCATCATCATCATCATCATCAGTTGTCATCATAATCATCTTCGTTACCATTGTCGTCATCATCATCATCATCATCATCATCATCATCATCATCATCATCATCATCATCATCATCATTATCATCGTCATCATCGTCATCATCGTCATCATCGTCATCATGATCATGATCATGATGATCATCATCATCGTCATCATCGTCATCATGATCATGATCATGATCATCATCATCATGATCATCATCATCATCATCATCATCATTATCATCGTCATCATCGTCATCATCGTCATCATGATCATGATCATGATCATCATCATCATCATCATCGTCATCATCATCATCATGATCATGATCATCATCATCATCGTCATCGTCATCGTCGTCATCATCATCATCATCATCAGTTGTCATCATAATCATCTTCGTTACCATTGTCGTCATCATCATCATCACCGTCATCATCATCATCATCATCATCATCATCATCATCATCATCATCGTCATCATCGTCATCATGATCATGATCATGATCATCATCGTCGTCGTCATCGTCGTCATCATCATCATCATCATCATCATCATCATCATCATCACCGTCATCATCATCATCATCATCATCATCATCATCATCATTATCATCGTCATCATCGTCATCATCGTCATCATGATCATCATCATCATCATCGTCGTCGTCGTCATCGTCGTCATCATCATCATCATCATCATCATCATCATCACCGTCATCATCATCATATCATCATCATCATCATTATCATCGTCATCATTGTCATCATCGTCATCATTGTCATCATCGTCATCATGATCATGATCATGATCATCATCATCATCGTCGTCGTCATCGTCGTCATCATCATCATCAATGCTGGAGTATTATTTTTACTTTTCCACACTGATGGAAATACTGGATAGAAACTGTTGTGTATGACCAGTGGAAGAGAGATTGCCAAAGAAATTACTTATGCGAATAGAATCCAATATCTGCATACAGGACTTCATTAATAAAATGTTAAAATACCGAGTTAGTTAGCAGAACAAGATACAGAAGACCTATCCAACCCACTCCAACCTAAAAAAGAAAATAGCATTGATAATAAAGAAAATGACAATGACGATACTAACTACAACAATGATGATGATGATGATGTCCACCCCAAGTCAGCACAGTTAGAGCAGGCAAGATGAGAAATTTAGCTGTTATTTCTAGCAAACAGAAGCGACCACATGGAAGACTTTTGCTTTGCTCCTTGTTGTTGCTGCTGCTCATGGTGATGATGGTGGTGATAATGTTTATGCTATAGAAAATACATTTTGCGAATGAGTCTGTTAAGCCAGTGCAGGGTTCTCTCCCTTACAAGCAGCTTCACTCCAAGCGTGTTGAGAATTGTCTAACGATTTATCTTTTAATGTTTCAATGCGATTTGCAGCAGGTATTTGAATAATACGTTGTAACCGTAAGAATCCTAAGTTGGCTATAATATCTTCACATTCTACCTGTTAATTTCCTTATTTAAGTCACTTTTCCGTGTGTGTATGTGCGTGTGCGTGTGCGTGCGTGTGTGTGTGTGCGTGTGCGCCCAAACTTTAGAGTCAATGTCACCATTCTTCATTGCTAAACTGTACACACACACACAGATATATGTATATATGTGTGTATATATGCAATTGGAAACTAGATAAAAAAAACAAAATATATATATAATGGAATATAGTTACAAATTGAGATAGGGGTTGTAAATGCAACCCTCCATGGGATAACATATATCCAATATACTGCTAGTGAAGTTAATACATAAATGTTAAGGATTGCGATGCAATCAATTCATTTACTGTATTATATGGGCAATATATATATATATATATTTCCGGTCTTTCAAAATGTGACCTCGTGTGTACCGTTGGCGATATTTTTCCTCTGTCTTCCCTTCTCTGGATCTTTCCTTCTCCTATGTTTCCGATGAAGAGCTCCACTCGAAACGTTAAACCCTCCTTCTTTCCTGAGCGTCCAATAATGCTATATTTGTTCCACGTCCTCGCGTTGTTGTGTTTTTTTTTGTGCTTCTTGTTTGGATTAACTATATATATATATATATAAATGTGAAACAAGGTGAAAAAAAGAGTACTCAAATACCAGTGGTATAACGTAAATGTACGTTTTATGTTGACCAAAACTAGTAGGCCCAAACTTTAGAATCAATGGTGATGCAAACAGGAAAAATGGACTAGTAGAAGCAAACGAGTTTGATAAATGCTAACAAATAAAACTTTCAGCCCCTGAGTCACTCTGTTGCTTCTGCTAAATAATTATGTATATTTATATATATATATATTTATACATATATACACCTGTACCAGCATGGAAAGCGAACATTAAATGATGATGATGAGTATATCTATATGAGAAACGATGCACCATTTCATGTGCTTATCGCTAAGGTCACAACACTGTGCAGTTGAGAGTCTGGTTGTATTCTGATATTGTTTAAAACTAGGTGAAATGAAAGGATTCCATTTTACTCTTGTGGACAACGTTTATTCTCAGCTGCCTGTGTTTATTGATTCCAACTGTGGTGGACCACAAAGTGTCAGACTAATTCAAGAACTCATTGCAATCAAGTACTACTACACAAAAAAGATTAACTAAGTGCAACAGATGAGCAACAAGGAGAGGGTAAAATAACTCAGGCTCTACTTCCTTGAGAGAAGATGCGATAGATGTGCTGTGATATTTATAAATGAAAGATCCAGGAAAGTTGAGTTCCCAGCTTTAGGACTGAAAGCTATGTCGACCACTGAACTGGATGCCACTGCATTGTACCAAAGATTCTGTCCTCTCCCTCTCCAGCAGTTGTTCTCAACCATTTTTTGACTATGGATCTCTTTAATTCTTATTTTTCTCAGGGGAGCGTAACCATTATAATCATTGGGTGTCTAAAAACTCCAATTATATTTTTATGATTACATGTTATTAGGAATTGTAAATAAAAATGTTTAAATATTTTGTGTTCTGTAAAAATATAACCAGTTTATTGCACATAAACTTTGACAACAAAATCTGTGGACCAGAAAGGGTCACAGGAACCCTGCTTGAGAATCAAGGATAGGGTAAGGTGACGACTGAGGATTCAAAGGCCCACAACTTCACAACACTTGGTCAAACAATCTCAGAGATCTGTGAGATGAAGATGTGGATGTCTTCAGAAGAACATTTGAATGAAATTTTCCCTGATGTACCAGACGATGATCATCATGATAATGATAATGATATGTAACATACATGCATGCACACACACACACATTATGTAATCATCATCATCATTGTCGTCATCATTTTAATGTCCACTTTTCTATGCCAGCATAGGTCAGATAGAATTCGTTGAACCAGATTTTCTATGGCTGGATGCCCTTCCTGCTACCAACCCTCACTTATATCAGAACAAGGTGATATCACACAATGTCAAGAAGAGGGTGCAAAACCATGCATACCCATATACATAAATACAAAAGGCAACAGGCATCTTTCAGTTTCCAAATCTCTGCACAAGGATCTGGTTGGCTTGGGGCCACAACAAAAGACATTTGCCCAGGTGGGACTGAAATTAAATCTATGCGATTCAGAAACAAACTTGATACATAAGCATGCAAATATGAGTGCATTACAACTTATAGCAGAAACAACTGTTAGCCAATGAAGCTCATGATATAATTGTTTCTTCTCTTGTCATTTATTTAATTTCTTACCACTGTTTTGTACTCAGCTGTTGCTTTTTTTCTGAAGCCTATGTATACTGAGTTCTAACACCAGGTTATAAGTATCATTATACCAAAGTGAAATAATAAACGGTGAAGTGTGTGGGTGTCTGTGTATGTGTGTGTGTGTGAGTATATATGTATGTGATTATTAAGCTTTATTTCTAGATTTCCTGCCAATTGAGAATGAGCCTGTTTCCAACCTAGATCCAAGGCTCCTTCACAGGAATTTCAACAGCGGTTGTATGTATATGTGGAAGTATCTGGAGTCAGTACACATACAGATTTGTATGTTTTGATTTACATATAAATGTAAATAAATATGCATATTTGTATATCTCTCTATATATATATATCTATGTTTCTATGACTAGATGCCCTCCTTAATGCCAACCACTTTACAGTACACTCTATCTATCTATCTATCTATCTATCTATCTATCTATATCTATCTATCTATCTATCTATCTATCTATCTATCTATCTATCTATCTATCTGTCCGTCCGTCCGTGTGTGTGTGTGTGTATAAATACATCAGTACATATATATATATATATAATTGAAACATGTGTCAGTCTATGTAAGGTGGTGTGTAAATTAAAGAATTAAAGGTAATGTTATGCAACTTCATAGTAATCTTTATATAATAGCAAAAAATGCATTAAAAATGGGAAAAAATGATGGTAATTTTTTTTTTGAATCGTAGACTCATCGTAGACTCATTGTAGATGCGCGCTAATACCCAGAAGGGCTCGATATGAATCGCAACTATAAGATACCCGCTTTTGGTTACACTGCACTGCAAAATGTGGGAGTAGTTAGGAATCTAAATCATAGGAGACAGACAGCACACAACCTCACTTTTATATATAAAGATATATATGCACACACACACATTCATACATATGTACATGTATACACACACACTCGTATGTATGTATGTATGCATGTATATCTACACACACACACACACATATATATATATATATATGCAGATATGTATGCAGATAAGAACACACACACATATATATAAAGGACAAACCATGTGATTGACATATGTACATATTTTGATTTATGTGTGTGTGCACATGTTCAGAGGCACAGCTGTATTTAAATGTGTGAATATATATAGATAATACATTTTCTACTAAAAATAAAAATAAAATGATGAACAAAACAGCAAACAAGATGCATGTGGTGACAAACATACAAACACAAACACACACACACACATCATCATCATCATCATCATCATCGTCATCATTTTGTGACGTTTCAGCTTTGTAGGCAACAGAATTCTGAATGGGGTTATCTTCCCTTTGTCTATTCGATTCTCAGCTGCTGAAAGTTGTATTACATATTGCATTATTTATATTGTTAAAAGACAAGAAACAGCAGAGATTCTCCTCTAGATTGTCAGTAGTAGTTGTCAGTTTTCCAAACAACAACAACAACACACACACACACACACACACACACACACACACACACACACATGAACACATCCCTACAAATACTCATCAAAGGATATTGAAGGAAACATTGATTCTTTGTTTTTTTCTTTCTACATCGTTTCCATTCAGTGTCGTTCCTTATCTCTATATTTCAAACGGACGCACACTCACGCATTTGCTTACACATACACATACAAACACACACACATTAGACACACTCATACACACAGATACACACGTATATAACATACATACATATGTGCACACAAATAAATAGTACATAATATTCACAAAAATGAGGAAGTCTTTGCAACACCTTGATATATATATATATATATATATAATATATATATATATATATATATATACACATATACACACACACACACACACACATATATATATATAAAATATATATATATAATATATATGTATATATATATATATTATATATATATAATATATATATATATATATATATATATATATTATATATATATAATATATATATATATATTATATATATATATAAGTTAATCCAAACATGAAAACACAAAGAGAAGTGTGTATATATATATATACAGCTTTAAAAAGACCTAGATATAACAGTCAAATCCCCACCAGTTTGCAAACAGATCACATTGGATAATGTAGTCTGAGGTGCACAATGCCTCAAAATAAAAAGATATTTATGGTTACAATACCTTTTGTCGCTGATCTACATTGTCAGGTCTGCTCCAGAACTAAGTAAAAACATAAACAATATAATATTTATATGCATTATTACAGAGATACACATGTAAACATGAATATATCATTGCCATTGTCATATGTGTCAGCATCATCATCATCATCATTTAATGTCCCCTTTTCCATAGTTTGCAAAGGGTCAGACAGAAGGCGGATGTCTATGGCTGGATCCCCTTTCTGTTGCCAGGCCTCACCTGTTTCCCAGCAAGGTTAATTTTTCCCCCCATTTTTATGCATGTTTTCATGGAAGGCTGGAAACAAACATCTTCGCTTGCAGGACAAGAGTACACACATACATATACATACTCTCTCTCTCCTCTCTCTCTCTCTCTCTCTCCTCTCTCTCTCTCTCTCTCTCTTTCTCTTTCTGTCTCTCTCTCTCTCTCACACACACACATGATGGGATCACTTCTATCAAATCCACTGACAAGGCTATAGTGGAAGATACTTGCCCAAGGTGCCACGCAGTGGGAATGAACCCAGAACCATGTGGTTGGTAAGCAAGCTACTTACCACACAGCCATGTGTATATGTATATATATATATATGTATATATATGTATATGTATATATATGTATATATACATATGTGTGTGTGTGTGTAAATATATATATATGCACATGCACACATACACCTACTTACATATATAGACACACACACACTCACATATATATATATATATATATATATATATATATATAAAAGACCTAGAATGACATGGTGGTGGAATAATACAGTAGACAAACCCATTAGAGCAAAGAAACAGGCCTGGAAAGCCTGGAAGAGTTGGGGTAGCAGGGAACTGTACCAGGTAGTCAGAAGAAAGGCTGGTAGACAGGTATACATAGCCAATAGAGAAGCAGAAAAGAAGAAGTTTGCCAATGTTCAGCGAT
>NC_043010.1:3260154-3262654 GCF_006345805.1 Octopus sinensis | reverse complement strand
TCAAAATGTTTCTTCCAGCATACCAGAAAAGACCATTTTTTTTTTCCAAAGATATTCTCATAAACAATTGTCAAAGAACTTCACAGTTTCCTAAATTTATTGTAGCCTTCCAGGCTTTTTCTTTCTCAATGCAAACCTTTCTTCCTCCTTTGAATACCTACTCTATTTGAACATTATAAATTCCTACATGGTAGAGCATCATCTATAAGGAATTTGATGATGTTGTTTTGTTTCGGTGCTTAAATATTTGACAATTCTTCGATCGTTGTTCTACAACTTTCATTGAACATGTGAAACTAATTCTAAAAATTACTTGTGTGTGCATGCGTGTGTGTATGTATGTGTGTGTATATGTGTGTGTGCATGTGTGTGTGTATGTGTGTGTGTATGTGTGTGTATGTATGTGTGTGTGTATGTGTGAGTGTATGTGTGTGTGCATATGTCTGTGTGTGTGTGTGTATGTGTGTGTATGTGTGTATGTGTATGTGTATGTGTGTGTATGTGTGCGTATGTGTATGTGTGTGTATGTGTGCGTGTGTGTGTGTGTATGTATATGTGTGTACGTATGTGTGTGTGTACATATATGTGATACATAAAATAAAAGCCCCAGCATGGCCACTGTCAATCGATTGAAACAATGTAAAGCCATAAGCAGAAGGCTTCCACACACACACGCACACACACACACAAACACACAATTTTGCGCTCAGCTCCAACCAGGGGAGAGCATTCATTCTTTCATCAACTCTCAAAAATTCTCTGTTTTTCTCTGTAAAATATTCTGCCATTCATTTTCTAATAATTTTGCATTAGAAATATTTATTCTGCAATAAGGAAAATAACTGTTGAACTGATTCTACAATAAAAGGAATGATTGGCATAAATTTTGCGTGTGTATGTAAGCTATATAAATAAGTATATCCATACTTGTATACATTCATGTGTGTGTGTGTGTGTGTGTGTGTACATATACATACATACGTATATGTATCACAGGGAGCAGTGAATAAACTGTGTCTAAATTACGCAAAAATGAAAATAACACTTGACATCTCATTTTGACAGATATATTTACCAAAATTACATAAAAATGTCTTGAAATACTAACGAGTAAATTTATTTAATAGATTAGCTATTGGCTTCAACCACGGCCTCCAGACGACTTTGGAATCTCCTGCAATTCTTCTGGACGGTCTCCTTGTTTAAGTTGGTGAATGCTGTCATAATCCTTGCCTTCAGTTCATATTTGCTGTTATAAGGAGTTCTGGTGCACCCTTCACATAATAATCAAGGGGATTGCAGTCTGGGGAGTTAGGTGGCTGGATGTTAAGGGTGATGTGGTTGCAGAAATTGTCTGACAACCATGACTGAGTTCTCTTGCATGTGTGGCATGGTGCAGAGCCCTGTTGTCAGACACAGGGTCTTCCAGCAGTCACCCTCTTGACTCAGGGCAAAACTACCTACTTCAGGCACATGATGTAGGCCTCCATGTTGAGACTGAGGCCATGTGGCAAGATGACGGGAGGCATAATGTTGCCATCACTAGTGATCACTCCAAACACCATGATGTTGACTGGATGTTTGATTTTTATCAGGGAACTGTATCAGATAGCCAGAAGCGAAGCTAGGAGACAGGTTTACTTGGCCAAAGGGGAAGCAGAAAAAAAGAGATTTGCCAATGTCCTGTGTTATAAGGACTAGAGACTTGAAGTGTTTCGAATTGCAAGACAGTGTGTGAGAGAAAATGAGTTAATCTAGCAAAAACCAAAGTATTAGTGAGTAGGAAGATGGACAAATCACAAATCCTTTCAGGTAGATGACCCTGCTTGATCTGTAGAAAAGCAGTAGGTAGAAACTGCATAAGATGTACCCGTGAAGCTGTGTGAAGTGTTGCACTCTAACAGTGGAGGGAACCTGTAGAAGAGGTAGACCCAGGAAGACATGGGATGAGATTGGGTCTCACAGAGGCAATGAAAAGCGACCGAGACCTTTGGAGATATGCTGTGCTTGAGAAGACCTGGCAAGCCAAGGGAGACCATAGTCATGGCCAATACTGGTGTTGAGTAAATGGTCCATTAAAAACACCCTTCAATTGTTGGATGATATGCTTTGCTAATGAAAACCTGTCAAACTGAACGAAATTGTAGTCATGGCCAATGCCAGGCTGTCTGACTGGCACCCATGCTGGGGACACATAAAAAGCACCATTCAAGCATTGTGCCTCATGGAGGCAGTGACTTCAAGCCAAGTGAGATCATAGTTGTGGCTGATGCCAGTGTTGGGTAACTGGCCCGTTGAAAGCACTCTTCACTCATTGGGTGATATGCTGTGCTTGTTAAGATCTATTGAACTGAGTGAAATTGTAGTCATGGCTGAAGCCAGTGCCGTCTGACTGGCAGCTGTGCCAGTGGCATGTAAAAAGTACTGTTCGAGCATTGGGCCTCATGGAGGCAGGGACACATGACCAAGATTTTGGGGGATATACCGTGCTTGTGTAGAT
>NC_043010.1:3202654-3255154 GCF_006345805.1 Octopus sinensis | reverse complement strand
TTTATGTAGACAATGCAAGCAAAGATAGAAAAAATAGGTGTGTATATGTATACAGTAATCCCTTGATTATCATGGGTGTTATGTTCCAAAACCCCCTGTGACAGGTGAAAATCCACAAAGTGGAAACAGTTCTGTACTGTATATTTCTTTTATTATTTTTATAAGTTGTATATATTTATTTCATTATGAATACAAAACAACACCATGGAGGAATTAGTGTAAGCTTCTCTCTATATATAAATGGCAAAATGTCTGTGTGTGTGTTCTTTATATAAATCCACAGTTTTTCAGTTAGAGAGCTCGCACGTTCTATGGGCATTCAAAACTGTCCAAGGGTGGTCATGCACATCTTTACATTTCCCCAGTCACCTCACAAGGCCATTAAAAAATCAATAGAAGTGACTTTTTTGTGAATTTTCTAACCAAAACCTAATCAAAATGCCTGAAACTTGATACGGCAATTGAATGCCAGCTAGCTGTATGTGATTGGTCAGAGATTTGTATATTTGTATATACAGTACTTGTATATATGTGTGCACGCATGCAGCTGTATATGCATGCACTATCACTATGACCCGGCGTTGCCGGGTCATAGTCCTAGTAAATAATAAACCATGATAGGTGAACCGTGATAGGTGAACCACGATATGGCGAGGGGTTACTGTATTTCAAGTTATTGCTTTTTCATCAGCACCATATCTAGCCCATCAACAATCCATGAATATATCAATATTGTACCTTACTTTTGTGTTAGCAGTCAAAGGCACAATATTGACTTGTAAAATTTAATACCATGTTCTAGCCATTAATATTTACATACCAGCTGGCAGGAATGTATTTAATATGTAAATTTGTCTTTCCAAGTGTTACACCACTAAACTTAGGGTGGCTGCTGGAAGACCCTGTGTCTGGCAACAGGACTCAGCACCATGCCACACAAGCAGCAGAACCCAGTCATGGCTGTCAGACAATTTCTGCGACCACATCACCCCTAACATCTGGCCACCTAACTCCCCAGACTGCAACCCCGCTTGATTATTATGTACGGGGCGCAGTTGAGTGAGAGACCAACAAAACTCCTTGTTGCACCAAATATGAAATGAAGGCAAGGATTATAGCAGCATTCACCAACTTAAACAAGGAGACAATCCAGAAGAGTTGCAAAAGATTCCAAAGTCGTCTGGAGGCCAAGGTTGAAGCCAATGGCGATTTTATTGAATAAATTTACTCTTTAGTATTTCAAGACATTTTTATGTAATTTTGGTAAATATATCTGTTAAAATGGAATGTCAGTGTCATTTTTTTTTTGCGTAATTTAGACAACAGTTTATTTACCACACCTTGTATATATTCATGCACACACATGCATACATATGACAAGCTTCTTCAGTTTCCTGCTATCAAATTTGCTCAAAATGTTTTGGTTAGCCCAGAGCTTTATTAGAAGTCATTTGACCAAGGTACTGTACAATGGGACTGAACTCAAGGTCATATGTTTGGGACGTAAGATATTCAGTAGTGTCGGCTATGCTTGTCCCCAATAAAAACTTTTCTAAAATGAGCAGAAGGCTAGATATTAGGGAACGAGGGAGGTATAGTCAATTACATTGATCTCAGTGTTTGGCTGGTTATTTTTTTAATTGTGTCCAAAAGGATGAAAAGCAAAATCGACTTTAGCAGTATTTGAACTCAGAACATAGTTTGCCATAACCAAATACCACAAGACATTTTGTCTGATATTCTAAGCTTTGTGTCAGTACACTGCCACCTATTGTTGTACTAATAACAATGTATCAAGACTGCTTGTCAATATATTTTCTGTATCAAACTTTCATCAAACAATGCAGTTATTATATTATGTTGAAAGGATTGCAAATTTGTACTCACACACATACCAGCCCACCTACACATACACCCATTACTCTACCTCCTCTTTCTCTTTCTCTCTCTCCAGCTTGCTTTTCTGATCTATCTGTCTTTCTATCTATCCATCCATATGTATGTGTGTGTGTGCATATATATATATATATATATATATATCACATCTATCTTCCTATGCATTAAAGCATGTGATTATTCATTTGAACTGAATTAGTTGTAAGATTGCAACCTGGTGTGTAACCCCATAACTTAAACTCATAGCCTACATATTTCTCTGCCAATATATACATACATATATACATACATACATATATATATATATATATAATATATATATATATATATATCACATCTATCTTCCTATGCATTAAAGCATGTGATTATTCATTTGAACTGAATTAGTTGTAAGATTGCAACCTGGTGTGTAACCCCATAACTTAAACTCATAGCCTACATATTTCTCTGCCAATATATACATACATATATACATACATACATACATATATATATATATATTATATATATATATACACATATATACACACACACACACACACACACACACACACACACACACACATATATATATAAATAGATAGATGGATAGATATTATATATATATGTATGTATATTTATGTTTCAGTGTGTGTATGTATATGTTTATACACATACATATATGTGTTTTTGCATGTATACACACAATGCTCATTCATTTAATATTTTAACACTAACTTAATATATTTCACACAGATATTATCAGCAAGATAATTTATTCCTCATATTCATTTATATATAATATATATCCATATATATATAATGCCTATATATATATATATATTAATAAATAAAACATATGCATATATATATACATATATGTACGTACTTACCTCTACATGTATATATACAAGCATATATGAGTACAGGACACCAAAAAAAACGTTGAACACAATGAGAAACAAAAACATAGACACAAACCCAAGGAACTGGACATTTTTCTTAAACAACAAAAAAAATAGAGTACCGAACAAATAACACAAAGAAAAAAACCCCTTCTTCAGTCACCATGGTTTCATCTACTCTACGTTTCGAAGGTGAAGGCGAGACGTATCTTCGAAAGAAACTTTCCTTCCTGCGAAAAGCAAATCAAATAAAATTTGAGATCTTTTTGCATGAGTTGGAAGGATCATCTCCTCCACAATGACCCATCACTTGTTGCATTCCTTTCTTATCTCCTTTATGTAGTTCAGCATCCCAAGATCAACTTTTTCCACTTTTCTCCATGTCTTTCTTGGTCTTCCTTTTCAACTGTTTTCTCTTCACAGGTATTTCTTAGCACTTCTTAAACTCAGCTTTGGTAAGCATTACATGGCCATAACTATCAATGCTTTCCTATCTCTCTTATACACTACATCTTACTCAGCTTATACATAGTTTTTACTTCGAGCTCATCTTTAGTGCTTGTGGTAGGATAAAATCCTCCCTAGTCCATGCTATAAAGTGCTTATACACTGGTCAACATTAAAGAAGTAACCATGAGTTGACCATAATCAAACACTATACCTGCCATTTGTGACCAATGCCAGGAATTCAAACACACACACACACACACACGCACACATACATACATATATATTTTTATTAATATTTAGTAGCAGAAGTAAGGTCACAGGATCTCATGCATTGGCACTTACCAAAGTGCACAAAACTCTCAGACCTTGAAGCACCCTGTGACTTCTGCTAAATATTATTAAAAATATACATATACTCATATTCTGAGTACCCCAAAATGCCCTGAAAGAGTAAAAAATGCATCAAAACAATTGTGGTAATTTTAAGTCAAGAATGTTGCCTGTTCCATTTTCTATCATTAATCTCTTTATATATACATATATATATATATAAGTGCATTCAAACACACACACACACACACACAGACACATACACACACATATTTATATTTGTTTGGGTGTGTGCATGAGTGCATGTGTATTGCTGTGAGTGTGCATATTTGTATTTCTCACACCAATGATTGAAAAGTGCAATTGGTTTTTGCATCCCTATAACTTAGTGGTCCAGCAAAAAGAGAACAAAGGAGCACTACATTAAGAAGTTGATTTAATTGACTAAACCTTTCAAGGTGGGGTCCTGGTATGGTCACAGTCCAGTGACTGAGACAAGTAAAAGAGTCAAACTGTATGTATTTAGAATTGTGCTTGGACATGCATGGGTGACCAAGTGTTTTTGATGTTATATTGACAACATAGTGAAGTTTTACAAGATTTTGTCCTGTAATTCAGAATACCAAACTCTGCCACCAGCCAAAGAATATGAAAATAATTTGTTCCAGTCAACCTAATAGAAAATTAAACATTTCTTTGATTTTTATACTAGATTGAATTAATAGTAAAATGGAGAGATAAATGCTAGTGAAAAAATATATTCAAAACCAGATTAGCAACACTTCTGTCAATGAGTTAACTGTTTCCCTTATATCTGATGAGCAATGTTACAGGTATCTAGGGGTGGATGAAAACATATCTTACAATGGCACCTGTTTCAAAACATGTCATTAAAGAATATTACAACTAAATAAAGAAAACATAGACCTCAGAACTTTCTGTATTTAATGAAACAATGGCCCACAATGTGCTTGCAGTGCCAGTACTCATACCAACATTTGGGTTACTTGATTGGACAGTTGATGAGATCTGTGAAGCCAGAAGATACTTATCAGCACATGTAATTTCTACATCAGCAATGACGTAGATTGCTTCTACCTAAAAAAATCAAGGGGGCAGTGGCTTAACATCGATCCAGACTTCCTTTGAATGTCATATCATATCCCTTCAGCAACATCTTTTAACCAGCAAATGTCGAAGTGCATCCCTTGACCGAGTTTGCATACATGAGACTGATAACATCATTAGATTTAGAAAGCAGCTCCCTGAGCAGCATTCTTGTTGATAACATTAAATACATGCCCAAAGAAAGTTGCATGACTCTACCAAAACATATCATCAGCTGAAAGGATAAGCGTATATCAGCAGAAGACTTTGCATGGATATGTTGTTAGAAAGCTCCGGGATGATCGTAATATTGATCATCAAAGCAGTCTAACTCCCACTTTAAAGAGTATGCATTTGCAATCCAGGAATAGGAAATATCAACCAAATACCTGATGCTCAGAAGGGATAGAGAGGCAGGAAAGGCAGCAAAATGTGATAACCGATGCAGACTTTGTAAAGTTAACACTGAAGATATTACTCACACCATAAGCAGTTGTCCAAAAATGTCATCACACTATTATCTACCAATGATGCATGATTTTGTAGCTAAGACACTGTATAATGAGATCCATCGTAAGGATAACCTTGAGACCAAAGAAATAAAAGCCCACAGTATGGTAGAAACCATAGTCATTTATAATAAAAAGGAGTATTGATGGAATGCCTGAGTGTAAAGCTCAATAAAATGAAAATATAATAGGCCTGACATAGTGATTTGGGATAGAGAATGGAAACTGTACAGTTGTGAAAATCAGCTATTCAACAGATGTTAACTTAAAGCTAGAGATTAGCGGAAAAGAGAATACTTATGCTGAACTATTGAGAAATCTACAGTTATTCTATCCACATTACAAATTCAGGTTTATACTTGTAATTATTGAAGTACTGAGATATGTAACATACTGCCTAAGAAGCAATCTTGAGAAATTAGGCTTCTGAAAATCAGAAAGGGGAAAGCTGATTCAAAGACTACAGATCCAAGCCATCACTGGAACTAAAAATCTATAAAACTTTCCAGAAGTTTATCATTTAAGTATTTATGAGCATGACTAGACGTGCAACTATATGAATGAGAAGATATACATAAAACAAAGCATACAAATCTGCACATATACCTACGTACATACAATCAAGAATACCTTGTTGATGCTATTGAAATTCCAGTGAAGGAGCCTTGGATCTAAGTTACAAACTGGCTCTTTCTCTATTGACAAAAAATCTTGAAATAAAGCTGAATAATGACATACATACATACAGTTGTTCATATATCCGAAAAAGAAGCTACCATTGGTTTCACACCTATACAGCTAAGTGCTTTAGGTATAAAAACATTGGTCTCTCTTTGACCAGTCATAACAAACCATCTACTATATGTGTGTATGTGTGTGCGTGTGTGTGTGTGTGTGTGTGTGTACGTATGTATGTCTGTACACACACACACACTCACACACACACACACTCACACACACACACGCACACATGCACGCACATACGAGGGGCTTCTTTCATTTCCTGCCCATCAAACCCAGTCAGAAGGCTTTCGTCAGCCTGGGGCTATAAGGTAATAGTAAGAAAACAAAAAAAGAAAACTTGCACCAAACAACATATAAATGCCAGCATTGACACACCTATCCCACCCTTTCTAGAATGAAATAATGAATATTAAAAAAAAAAAGCCCCAGAAATTTAAACAAAAGATATGTCAGTGTGTATTAAGAATTATGTGTACATAAACCCAGTTAATGCATTTTTGCCAGTCTTAGTTCTATTTTAACTCTAGTAACTGTGTCATTGAATAACTGTGTTGCTTTAATTTAAATGTGTATTTAATTACGAGAGAGGGGTCTGTGGGTAGGTTTGTTTTTTTTTTGCAGCGGAATTGGACTTTTGTTTTACTTCTTTTGTATCTGCAGTGTTTGTATTTGTCATTGCAACTGTTGTTGTTGATGATGATGATGATGATGATAATGGTGGCAATGATGGTGGAAGTGGTGGTGGTGGTGGTGGCAGCAGTGATGAATGGTGTTGATTGTTGTAGTGGAGGTAGTGATGGTGGTGGTGGTGGTGGTGGTGGTGGTAGTGTTGGTGGTGGTAGTAGTAGTGATGATGGTGGTGGTGGTGGTGGTGCTGCTGCTGCTGTTGCTGATGGTTGTGATGATGACGATAATGATGATAATGATGATTATGAAGACGACAATGATGGTGATGGTAAGTGGTGGCAGTGGTGAGGGAGATGATGCTGATGATGATGATAATAATGATAATGAAAACAATGATGATGATGCTGATGATGATGATGATGATAATAATGATAATGAAAACAATGATGATGATGCTGATGATGATGATGATGATGATGATGAGGATGAGGTGCAGGAGGAAGATGGTAGTGGTGGTGGTGGTGGTGTTGGTGGTGGTTGATAGTAGAGGTGGTTGGTGATGGGGAGGCAGGAGTTTACCATCAGATTAGATTTGGTGATTATTTTATTGTTTGTTTTTTTTTATCTGTTTTCTCCCCCCCTGCCCCCCACCTCCCCATCCTCATTTTAATCTTCACTGTTATAATTCCATTATTACATTCCATGGTTGTTACTTCTTTGCTTCATCCATACTGAAGTTTTCATCTGGGTAGGAGCAGGCGGTGGTGGTGGTGGTGGAGGAGGAAGAAGATGAGAAGGAGGAAGAAGGAATGAGAATGTACTAAGAATAGATCTCAAACATATTTCGAACCGCTCTCGCCACATGGACGGACGTTTCCAGTAACACAAGAGAGAGAAGAGAGCAACATTTATAACAAATATGATTCATGCATTCATTTCTTTCGATTACAACAACATCGAACATAGCACGAGAATAAAACGAAAATTTCTCATAATGGATTCAGGAGAAATAATTCCGATTGGAGAGGGAGAAAAATGCAGATACTGGTCACTTGTACAAGTATAGAAGCATTTATATTTGGACAGTGTGTCGACAGATGAAAAACAATCCATATGCATCAAACTTATCAAAAATAGCTCGGAGTAATGCCTTTATGATATATTCACGTGCATTCACACACATCCACATACATCCACACACATCAACACATGCACACCCATGCAGCCGCCATACACCCACCAACTCACTGAAACAGACAGAAATACATACAATTACAATTACAAAAAATAATATATCATAAACATATATATCATAGATACAAAGATATATATATACATACATACATACATATATATATATATATATATATATATATATACGAATAAATGTATTATGCATAAGTACACACACACACACATATATATAAATGTGTATGTATGTATATTTGTATGTATATAAACACATACTTCCATATTCATATACTAAGACATTTGCTTGTACACTTGTACACATAAAAACAATATTATTGTTCTTAATATAAACAGGGCCATGCAGAAAAATAGTGGACTGACTACATTATGTCTATTCTCAGACACTACTTTGTAGTATCCTTGGACAAAGCTTTCATCTCAATCCCTGAGGAAAATACAGTATTAGAATTTGGCAGCTGGTCTGAAATGAATGACATGTAGTATATGTAGCACAGGCGATTAAAATTTGAAATACAAATTCTGTCCACTTTAACCATCAAGACAGTGCCCCTTCCTCAAGGTGGTGTCCCAGCCTGGCTGCAGTCCAAAGGCTGAAACAAGTATAACATAAAGGATCAATCTAACTGCTAGGTCTTAGCAATAATAGCCTCTACTAACAATTTCAGATGCTCAACATAGACTGTATCATATAGTCTACTTTTCTGTTTCAGGGCCAGAAAATACTTCAGCCTTCAAAATCCCTTAATCTCTTACAAATTTCAAGAGAGATTCACAATGAAATACTGTAAAAGCATCTGGAATGATGCTGTTACAACATGTAACAGACATAATAGATTGAGCCCTTTGACTAATTGGCATGAAGTCATTCATCAAAAACTGCCAACTGCCAACCCACAGACATGCTATTTCCCCACTACTCCAGTGGTATCTAACTCCCAGAGTTGGCTGATCCTATGCCAAATGCACATGGCCCCTCCAGACTCATTTATTTATCTTTACTCTTCTATTTATCCATATTGCATCTACCTATTCAGGCCCAGCAATAACTAATTTTCTCCCAGCCCTTCCTTAACAGGACACCAGTTCTCTGGAATTCCTTCCTTGCTCATGGTTTTCTGACAGCCCTCATCTTACAGTTTCCAAGAAAAACATGAATCACATTAATCTCACTGGTCACAAAAAAGCCAGTGAATGATAGAGGCACACCTATTTCTTCCAGACTAAATTTTAAAAAATTAAACCTTATAGGCGCAGGAGTGGCTGTGTGGTAAGTAGCTTGCTTACCAACCGCATGGTTCAGTGTTCAGTCCCACTGCGTGGCACCTTGGGCAAATGTCTTCTACTATAGCCTCGGGCCGACCAAAGCTTTGTGAGTGGATTTGTTAGACAGAAACTGAAAGAAGCCCGTTGTATATATGTATATATATGTATGTGCATGTATGTTTGTGTGTCTGTGTTTGTCCCCCTATCATTGCTTGACAACCGATGCTGGTGTGTTTATGTCCCCGTCACTTAGCGGTTTGGCAAAAAAGACCGATAGAATAAGTACTGGGCTTACAAAGAATAAGTCCCGGGGTCGATTTGCTCGACTAAAGGCGGTGCTCCAGCATGGCCGCAGTCAAATGACTGAAACAAGTAAAAGAGTAAAAAGAGTGAAAGAGTAAAAGAGTAAGAGTTATCAAACGTTATTAATGAGACTGATGTGGTTGATGTTTTACTTAAACAGCTGCAAGAAAAACATGGAGAGGGAAAAAGAGTTTGAGAGAACACTGGACAAAATATCTCTGTTTCCTCTCTCTGTAGGACTAAGTTCAAAACATGTTGCTGTTTATTTTACCTTTCGTGTTATACAGTAAAAATAAATTGATAAATGACTGATCATGAGGGTTCACCAAACAATAGTGTAACACCTGCTGCAAAAGGTGAACATATTTTCCACATTTGTACAAATGAGAAGGTCCTACAGGGCTGAATAGCTATGTCCTTGCTGCTCATGTTTAAAATACCAATCGAGCAAGGTATTAC
This sequence comes from Octopus sinensis, assembly GCF_006345805.1. NCBI lineage: Eukaryota > Metazoa > Mollusca > Cephalopoda > Octopoda > Octopodidae > Octopus > Octopus sinensis. The sequence goes on along the minus strand of NC_043010.1, from coordinate 3,245,370 downwards.
TTGAAACTAAAATGTATGTTTGTTGGTATGACAAAGGATCTAGATGAGGGTCTATCATCCATTTTCTAATACATGCACACACACACATGTATAAATGAAAGTATGTATGTATGTATGGATGGATGGATGGATGGATGGATGGATGGATGTATGTATGTATGTATGTTTGTATGTATGGATGTATGTATCTATGGATGGATGGATGGATGGATGGATGGATGGATGGATGGATGCATGCATGTATGTATGAACGTATATGTGTGTAAATGTTCTTGTGCTAGAACTGAGCTTAAAGCTTTACTAATATATTATTCTTTAAGAACCTGAGCGTTTGAAATAATGGTTGTGATACCTGAATACCACCAGATAATATACTAATTGAAACATTATGTGGAGAGAGAGAGAGAGAGAGAGAGAGAGAGAGAGAGAGAGAGAGAGAGAGAAAGAGCGAGGGAGAGATAGAGGACAAAGTTACCATCACATGCTATTTTATATTGCTCTAGTTCACTGAACCAACAAGGGAACCACTACATGGTGGCTTGTCCTGCTAGAAATACTAGGCAAATCTTCCTTGAGTTACTCTGTACTGTCTTAAAAGGATGGAGGACACATTGGATAATGTACATCCTAATATATAAAAAGACAGGATGAACATTGCTGAAATACTTACAATCATAGGGCTACTTGACCTGATTTGATTGTTCCTTCTCGATCCATGCCTGGCTCATAAGGGCCGGTTTCCCGGTTTTTTTGGCATATAGGTTCCCCACCTGGATGGGACGCTAGTCCATTGCAGGTGAGCTTCTAGATGCAGGAGGAAAGAGTGAGAGAAAGTTGTGGCGAAAGAGTCAACAGAAGTTTGCCATTACCTTCTGCCGGAACCGTGTGGAGCTTAGGTGTTTCGCTCATAAACACACACATTGCCTGGTCTGAGATTTGAACCCATGATCCCTCGACCATGAGTTTGCTGCTCTAACCACTAGGCCATGTGCCTCCACAACTTGACCTGGGTATAGGCTTGGTTGTAGAGTTAGGAAGTTTGCTTCACAACTATGAATTTTTGCTTTCAATCTTATGAAAGCATTGGGAGTTAAATTTTTAGAAAGAAACTATGTGGATGTTCTTGTGAGGGGCCATCCCTATTCTTGGGTGCCAGTCTTAATTCATTGCCCCATTTAACACTACCACCTGGTCCTTGATAACCTTTAGAGAAATCTGTTCTGTAACGAGCACTTGGAGTAAGTCTCTAGTCAAAGGATAATTTCTTACTTTTCTTAATCCCGCTAGTCTCAGAGCCTCTGAAAAAATCCCATATGTGTTACCCTTCTTCCTTTATGACACTAAAAATAGGTGTGGGGTGTTACCTTAGATAGACTGATGTTCTTTCCAGAAGATTTATTTCTTGAAACAGGGATGTTATTCTAAATAATTAACAGGAATGTGGTTTTAAATATTGTGAAAAACCCCAGAAAGAAACATTGTAGTAAGTAAAATACGTGAATACATGTTGTGCTCTCTGTACTTCAACGCTCCATGAATAGTTATGTAATAAAAGAAGTGTATGTGCAAGCTTCATGCATATGTGTATGTGTGTGTACGCATGTGTGTGTGTGTGTGTGTGTTTGTGTTTAATGCTTTATTGAAAATTAGATAAGTTTTCTTCAAAATTACATAAATTCAGAGAATGTCTCAGTAATGCCTCTGCAAACGTAAATGTTCGTATAAGGGAGGGGATAAGAGTTATTGAGTGTTTTGTCCCAATATATGTAGTTTGTTCAATTAGATTCTAGAAACATTTTTCCTGAAGCTAGCAAATAAAGTTATTTCTAAAGAGAGAAATATTGCTTTTGTATTGACAAAATATCATAGACTCGACATTTTCTCTCTCTCTCTCTCTCTTTCTTTTTTAATTTTTCTCTATTTTTTCTCTTTCAGATTTCCTTTTACATTTCTTGTATCTTGAAGCCAAAAACATGTTACAAGTATATATATTATTGATTGTGACTGTCATGTGTGAAAGTGTTGATTTGACTTACCACGTGAAGGAAGGCAAAAGACCAGGAACTATTGTTGGCGACATCTCATACGAGCGACATTTATTGGACAGTGTTCCACCTCAAGATAATGGTGTTATTACGTATAGCCAACTGCATGAAAGTCAAAACGGTGACGTACAGCTGTTCAATGTCTCCAAGACAGGAAAACTATGCACTGCAATGAATTTAGACGCTGAATCTCTCTGTAAATATAATACCGAGTGCTTCAGAATGGTTGAAATTGCTGTGAGACAAGAAGAATACTTTTTGAAAATAATTGAAATAAAAGTAATTATTGATGATGTTAATGATAACAAACCTGAATTTTCACACCATCAAGTGGATCTTCAGTTTTATGAGACTGATGGGAAAGGAACCACAAAATCAATACCAAATGCTATTGATAAAGATGTGAGTGTGTTGAATTCACAGATAACTTATGTACTGAAGAATACAAATGACCCTTTTAAACTGTCCATGTCAAAGAGTGTGATAGGTACATCGAAAAATGAAATAATTCTGAAGCAGGGGCTTGATAGAGAAGTAAAAGACTTTTACCTTTTGGAGGTTATTGCAAGGGATGGTGGCTCACCACCTAAACAAAGTATTTTAAAAGTACGAGTAACTGTTACAGATGAGAATGATAGTAGGCCTATCTTTACACAGAACATCTACAATGTTTCGATAAACAAGAAAGATAGAAGAGTACAGCCTGTAGCTATTGTGTTAGCAGAAGATAAAGATGTTGGTCAAAATGGCAAAGTTTCTTACAGTTTTAATTCCAAAACACCAGATTCCGTCAAGTCATATTTTGAACTAGATCCCAAAAGTGGCAGAATTTTACCCCACAAAATTTTTCCTTTTGAAAAGAGACAAACCTATAAACTTTTCATTGATGCCACAGATCATGGTAGTCCTCCATTGAGTTCTACAGCAATCGTTCTTATTAACGTTTTAAACCAGCAGAACAATGCTCCAAGGATTGATGTGAAATTTGTCTCTAAATCGGATGGAAATGTGGTTTCCATATCAGAAGGAGTGAAAGTTGGTAGTTTCATTGCTTATGTGAAGGTCATTGATAATGACAGTGGCCACAATGGAGAAGTTGATTGTATTCTAAATCACGACAAGTTTATGCTACAAAGTCTGGGGAAAAATAAATATAAAGTCGTTATCAAAAGTCTAGTTAATAGGGAATTAGAAAGTCACATGGACTTAAGTATTGTCTGTGAAGATAAGGGATTTCCATCCTTAAAGACAGAGAGAAAATTTTCTATTGAAGTGATGGATGTCAATGATGTACAACCATACTTTACAAAAAGCACATTTAAATTCTTAACTTATGAAAATGAAGAACCCAATTTTCCTGTTGGGTTTATCAATGCTACAGATCCTGATTTAGGTCTTGGAGGACAACTATCGTATTCTTTGTTTGATGAGCATGGTTATGTTCTTCCATTTAAGATTTCCAATTTTGGATTTATTACAACAGCTCAATCTTTGGATCATGAAAAACAAGATACATACCATTTTAAGGCTTTAGTGAAAGACAATGGAACTCCCTCCCTTAACAACACTGCAAATGTAGTTGTTGAAATCATGGACAAAAATGACAATGCACCCTATTTCACATTTCCTAGTGTGAGTCCATTTAGTTTAGATGTCCACTACCATCCGCAGACAAAAAGTGAAATCACAGTTCTGAGAGCTTCTGACAGAGACAGTCATGCTAATGCTTTTCTGAGATATGAAATACTTGGAGGCAATGACAAACAGTTATTTACAGTTAACCCTTACACAGGAGTTTTGTCATTCTCTCGTACAGTTTACCAAAATGATGCTGGATCATATGATTTGAAATTCATTGTCAAAGACAGTGGCACTCCAGTTTTAACAGCAACCACTACACTGTCTTTGACACTGACTGTTAGCAATACAACAGCCAGAATGTACACAGCTGAAGACACGGAATCAGACAACAGAATTCATATTAACTTGATGATTATAATTGTGGTAGCAGCAGTGATAGTTTCTGTGGCCATTGTAGTTTCAGTGATAGTATGTGTTGTCCACAGGAAAAACCAGAGAGATGCAAAATATGGTTATGGTGTCAGCACAAATAATGATTTTGTTGGAGAAAGGAGACCATCAGGATATATCTCTGAATCAATGTCATCTCAGTATAATACCCCAGTAACCATGATTTCTGATCACAATTCAACAAGAATCTCTCGGACTGTTCAATCTGGTTACAAGCCAGGTCAAAGTTGGAAAGGATCTTCATCTGGGCTGCATAACCAAGATGTTACACACCAGGTAAATATCTCTTTTATTCTAGTTTTCTTTAGTATTTCCTTAACATTTCAGAAAAACTGCTTTGTTAGAAAATCTAACATTTTTTCACATTCAACATGTACTATTTTATATAAATTGCACAATTCATTTGTTACAGCTTTACTGTCATTGATGGGAATCAGTGGGGGATAATTAAGTGAAACTGGCTGAAAATCCTTATCAACATTCTTCTTTCATTTCACTTTTATTGACTAACAATTATATCAGCCACTTTTCTCATTTATAAGTTGGAAATTTAACAGAAATGAAATTACAGAAATTTGGCAAAATTAATCTAGTATGAACAGGAGATAATCTAAGACTTTCTGGACAATTACTGTATTAGATGATATTTGTTCGGGGCTTGAAACCATTTCTTAGCATTTAGCTTCCAATAATATATTTTACTTAGTAATCAATGGCTTATCTCCCATCTACTGCCCTCTTTTGTAGGTAATGAATTCATAAGACAAAAATGCCATCATTCAGACCAGGAACATTACATTTTGTCCTAAACAGTCGACTCATTCTGTTAGTACCGTTTCAGTACCATAGTAATTATAATATATAATATTTATAAGTGTGTGTGAGAGTGTGCATTAAATTTATATTTTAAAATATATTAATTTTAAAGAATTTATCTCAAAAAATTGATTTATTAAAAGAATTATATCTTTTAGAAATAATTGCTATTAAAAGTAAAACAAGGTAAAATTAATGAAAATATCCTTCTTTAGTAAAGCTGTTTTTTTTTGTTTTTTTTTTAATAAATTATTATTTCTGTGAACCAATTGCTTTGTATCCTACCTATATATATATTACATTTAAAATTGTCTGTAGTTCTTATTACAAGTAGCACAAAGCCGTTTGGTTCATTATATTCTACTATTACCAACTCTTATATTGAATAATATGTTTCAATATATCGGTTCTAACAGATAAGTGTTCAAGAGGCAGCTGTGACAGCTGGTTCTCGTAAGGAAGAACAGCAGCGTATGCTAATGACCTCCGACCACTTCAATGAAATGTTAGCAATATCTTCTCCAACTAACAGTGGTCATGGATCCACAGAAAGAAACACAGTTCACTATGAGACCCTTCCAGGTATGTTTTGAAGATTAATTTTTCAGCTTCTCTGTTATTGAGAAATAATTGAATCAAATATTTTCAGGTTTCAGTCGGTGAGAGAGAAAGAGTTGTTTATTTCCTAGACTTCTTTTAGATCATTTTACCTTTAGTATCTCGAGGATATTTAATGCATCAACAACTTTTAATCACATTTTCTATTCATTATTTCATAATTTCTGTGATGACTAAGAAATTAAATTTTTCCAAATTAATTATTTTATTTTTATAACAAACAAAACTTTATGATTGAAAACAAATAAAGAAAAACCAAAACAAAAAGCTAGCAAGCAAGCAAGCTAACAACAAAACTAAACAAAAATCTATTTGTTTGTTTGTTTAAAAAAACAAACATTTACATTATGAACGTATTGTACTAAACAGCTCATGGCTCCTTGTCAGTTAGTCTTGAGTTGCTGTTGCAACAAAGTTTCTCTCTCTCTCTCTCTCTCTCTCTCTCTCTCTCTCTCTCTCTCTCTCTCTCTTCTCTCTCTCTCTCTCTCTCTCTCTCTCTCTCTCTCTCTCTCTCTCTCTCTCTCGCTCTCTCTCTCTCTCTCATATTAGATTCTTTCATTAGAGACATTGTTGAGTAAAAATCTGCCGAGGGAAAAAGATTGTCAAAATTGTTGATTTTATGTCAAATTAACAGCAATTTGTTCAACATTTCCAAGCAATCATGTTAGTCATGACCCTTTAATGTACTCCCTAACAATTCAGCTTGTTTATATGATGCTGTCTGTACAAAGGCTCTCTATGTTAACTCACAATTGTTGTCCCTGGTTTGAATGCTGTCTAGATTTTTACTACCTTTTTATTTTAGCCCAATTTTTTATGTATATATAAATCTTTTCACCGTTGCTGATCATACTCAATACATTTCATTAAGTTCTGCTGAATACTGTTTGCAGGAAATGAACTGCTGGAAATACCATTTACAAAAAGTACTGCAGTTGAGATCTATTAATCAAGATTTTGTGTGCAATGTTTGGGTTGGAGAAATGAAGATTTCTTTATCGATTGAGTCAATAGGGCAGTGGTTCCCAAAAAGAGTGCCATAAGACACTCTCACATCTTAAAGTGCTGTTATATGTGTTAGGAAAATGGTTTCAACTTTTAGCTCAAGACCAGCAATTTTATGGGTGAGGTTAAGTTAATTATATGAACCGTATCAAGTTTCGGGCACTTTGATTGGGTTTTGGATAGAAAATTCACAAAAGAGTCACTTCTATTGATTTTTTAATGGCTTTGTGGGGTGACTAGGGAAATGTAAAGATGTGCACGACCATCCTTGGACGATTTTAAATGACCATAGAAAGTGCGAGCCCTCTAACTAAATAATTGTGGATTTGTATAAAGGATACACACACACACAGACAGACATTTTGCTCTTTATATATAGAGAGATTACAAAACAAGAGAGACATCGTTGTATTAATGATAAAATGAGGATATGTTTACATTTAATATGTCTAAGCTTAGAGAATGCCACTCAAAATCATCAAGAGCATGCTTTTGTTTGTAATATGTTGGATAAAGGTTACACTGGACAAAATGCTTAGTGGCGTTTCATCCATCTTTACATTCTGAGTTCAAATTCTGCTGCGGTCAACTTTATCTTTCATCCCTTCTGGTTCGATAGAATAGGCACTGGGGGTCAATGTAATCAGTTTCTTCTCTCACTGAAATTGTTGACCTCATGCCAAAATTTGAAATCAACGTATTGAATAAAGGTAAGGCAGCAAGCAGGCAGAATTATGAGCATGCCATGCAAAATGCTTAGTGGCATTTCATCTGTCTTTACATAGTGAGTTCAAATTCTGCTGAGGTCAACTTTGCCTTTCATCCTTTCAGGATTAATAAAATAAGAAACAGTTGAATGCTGTGATCATTGTAATCAACTTAACTCTTCCCCCAAAATAGATAGCCTTGTGCCGAAGTTTAAAATCAGTATACTGAATAAAGAAGTAAATTCTGAATAGCTGTGGAGTTAAGAAGTATTCTGTGGGACCATGTGGTGTAGGATTCGAACCTACAGTTTGTGTGTGTGTGTGTGTGTACAAATGTGTGAGAACATGTGTGTATGTGTTTATGTTTTCATTCTAGTCTTGGCATTTTCGTGTTGACTGAAAAGCAAAGCCTCTGTACACATAGAATGCTGAGCTATTCACTTTTCTAAAATATTACCTTGCTCAGAAACAGATGAGGGTTGTCAACAGGAAGAGCATCCAGCTACAGATAAATTCGCCTCAGCAAGTTTTCTGTGAAACTCCACAAGCAAGGAAAAGCGAATGCAAAAACAATAACGACAATGACAATAACAACGATGGTGGGGATCATGATGATGATGATGAGGAGGAGGAGGAGGAGGAGGAGGGAGGAAGAGGGGGAGAATAGGGGAGGAGAATGGGGAGAGGAGGGGAGGAGTGAAGGGGAGGACAAGGATGAGAACAAGGAGGGGAGGCAGCAGCTAAATATTTAAATACTCTTTTTTTTTAACTTCATGTATTGTGTATACCAAAATATTTCTGTTTGCTCTGTTGTGAGTAAAAACAGCATGGGGACCACTGCAATAAAATATAATATAATTGAGTATCATTCAGCCTCATGGTTCATGATTGTCACAGCATTGCCACTGTCAAGCTGTGTCCCTAACTGCGGTGCAGAACTCTCATTGATCTGTTATACTAGACTTAGATATAAATAGGTCATGCTAACAAACATATACATTTCATCTCAAAGCTTGTTTTTATTGTTATTTTTTTTAATAAAAAGAAAAAGAAAAAAAAAGAAAAAAATTTAGGAAGCCTGAAGAATTGATAAGTGTTTCATTTCATTAGCTTGCAGCATTGAGCAAAAATTTACCCATGGCCCTGGAAATAGTTATAAGAGTCACTCCAGTGTCTCATGCCTAGAATAATGACTACTGGTGGCAATTGGTGAAAATGAATGTCAATGAATGGAGGAGAAGAAAAAGAAGTTGAATAATTGACTCTGTTTATAATATTTGCATGAAATATGAAATGTAAATGAAAAGAAGAATGAAATGAAAAATAAAAACAAACAAAACAGTAGAAACGCATTGAAGGAAATTGTTGAAGCTATTTTTACCCCTGTGTTTTGAGTTTATATTTGGCACGATGTTCTAACTTCTTTGTAAAATTTTATAAATAAACAGTTTAATTGATCTGATATTGGATTCATCTTGTTGTTGTTGTTGTTTGTTCAATTTGTTCATAAAATGAATCAAGTATTGGCAAAGAAGATCTTAAAAACCTCACTGTTAACTCTCAGAAGATGTTTTCTTTTTCCTCAAAAATTTTGCTTTATTTTTGAATAAATGTTCCTCACCATAACTGTCAAAGACAATAGAGGAATACATAAAATATTTCATTTGAAGGATGTTTTCTTTCTGAGTATATTCAGAACTTACACTAAAATAATTGTATCAGTGCCAGATGAAATATACACTCTGTGGAAATTTAGTTTTCTTTTTTCTACATTCCAAGTTCAAATCCTGCCAAGATTCAATCTATCTTTCATCTTTCAAGTTCTTTTATCTTTTCTTTTACTTGCTTCAGTCATTGGAGTGCAGCCATGCTAGGGCACTGCTTTGAAGGGTTCTAGTTGAACAAATCAACCCTTGTACTTATTCTTTTATTTGTTTCGGTCATTTGACTGTGGACATGCTAGAGCACCACTGGGGAATAAATTGACCCCAGGACTTCTTTTTTAAGCCTAGTACTTATTCTATCAGTCTCTTTTTGTCAAACTGCTAAGTTACATAAACACACCAGCACCAGTTGTCAAGCAGTGACGGAGTTACAAACACAGACACAAAGACACACACATTCATATATGTACACACACACACACACACACACACACACATATATATATATATATATATGTATATGACAGCTTTCTTTCAGTTTCCATCTACCAAATCCACTCACAAGGCTTTGGTTGGCCCGAGGCTATACTAGAAGACACTTGCCCAAGGAGCCACACAGTGGGACTGAACCCAGAACCGTGTGGTTGAGAGGCAAGCTTCTTACCAAACAGTTAGGCCTACGTAATCGACTGTTATGTTTATTTTTTCAGTCTGATACTTAACGTATTGATCTTCTTTTGCTGAAATGCTAGATTCCTGGGACATAAGTAAACCAACTCTGGTTGCCGAGCAATGGTCGGGAATGGGGTGTGTGACAAACAGACACAAAGACTCATACAGATAATTATACATATATGTAAATATGTGCATGTGTATGTGTGTGTGTATATGATGGGATTCCACACAGTTTCCATCTACCAGATTCACTCACAAGGCATTGGTCATCCTGAAGCTATAATAGAAGACACTTGCCCCAAGGTGCTGCACAGAGGAACGGAACCCAGAACCACATGGATGCAAAGTGAACATTTTTACAACACAGCCAGGCCTGCATTCACACAAAAATATATCATTTGTACAATATTTTCTTTCTGAGTATATTCAGAACTTACACTAAACTAATTGCATTAGTGGTAGATTAAATATAATATTCTGTGGAATATCAATTATGTTTTTTTTATAATTGTTATTTTATCTTTCAACGTTTTGAGTTCAAATCCTACCAAGGTTGACTCTACCTTTCGTCTCTCTAGTTACTGTCAAATGGAAAAGAAAAGAAAGGAACAACCTGTTACTGGAGTATATTCACCTGACAATAACTCTTCCTTGGAAATTTGTGTAACATTTGAGCCCATGTAATAAATCTTTATTATAACCACGTGATCATGTGATTGAGCGGATGTTGCTAAAACTGGTGAGAATGTGCTTGCATCAGTTTAGCTTTCATATGATGCCACCCAGCTGGTTAGTTTGGTAGGCCAATATTCTCTCTGATCCGAAGACTAGTGCATTGCAGGGTTACCGATTTACAATGGAATCAAATGGATTGAAGCAACATAAAATGAAGTGTTTTGCTCAAGAACACAACATGCCACTTGGCCTGGGGATTGAACCCATGATCTAGCATTCACAAGTGCCACATCCTAACCACTAGGTCATGCATCTTCACTTTATAATGATAATGTAATAAATCATTATTCTTTTACTCTTTTACTTGTTTCAGTCACTTGACTGTGGCCATGCTGGAGCACCGCCTTTAGTCGAACAAATCGATCCCAGGACTTATTCTTTGAAAGCCTAGTACTTATTCTATCGGTCTCTTTTGTGGAACTGCTAAGTTACAGGGATGCAAATACACCACCATCGGTTTGAAAAATACATTGAGTTTCTCCTTTTGGAATAAAAATTAGGTATATCTTGGAGTGTTGACGGCTAAACAGGATGTTTACAGTTGAGGATAAGGTTAATAAAAATATTCAGGTGAATCAAAATATTCTGTGGAAATTATGTGAGTAAACTTGTGTTCAGGATGAACAGGGATGTTTAAGGTTAACATGATTGTTCATGGATAACATGAATGTTAATGTTTAACAAAAATACATTTTCAGTTTACAAAAAATGTTCAAGATCAATAAAATGTTGTGTGAGAAAGCCCTAATAATGTTTACAGGTCTTAGTATTGCTATTCTTTGAATGTAACCGTCATTGTTTGTATCCTTGTTGATGTCTTAGAAATGGCTTCATGTCATTCCAATCTTGCCAAACATATTCCTTAACTCACATAATGTTTGTAGTTCACCAACTAGATGGGTGTAATTTCGTAATTTTCAGCTAATCATACGCAATGTTATAGTTATTTGACATTTCTATGTCAACAGTATGCTATTGTTGGTGGTGGTGGGTCTGTCTAGTGATCTGACAATATGCTAAAGTTCTATAGAATTTTTACATCGTTATTATACAAGACAGGTGGAACTTCCTAGGAGCTGAAATTGGCAGCGAGGCATACATGGAACAGCTTTGTTATGTTTTTGTATCTCTAATTTTATATTTTGTCGGAGCTTGTGTGAGATATTCTTATATGGTTAGGTGTTTTGTCTCAGGAATACACCAAGCTTGAGGACAAGGTGAGAGCCATTCCACTCCTCCACTCCAACCATGTGCAAAGAGCTGATCCTCCGGTGGCACGTAAAAAGCACCATCCATTCGTGGCCGTTTGCCAGCCCCATCTGGCACCTGGGCGGGTGGCACGTAAAAAGCACCCACTACACTCACGGAGTGGTTGGCGTTAGGAAGGGCATCCAGCCGTAGAAACACTGCCAAATCAGACTGGGCCTGATGCAGCCTTCTGGCTTCCCAGACCCCAGTTGAACCGTCCAATCCATGCTAGCATGGAAAGTGGACGCTAAATGATGATGATGATGATGATGATGATGATAGGCATGAGTGAAGGTAGTGGATGTGCTTGCCAGAAGTAAATGTCTGACAGCTGATGGAGCAATTTTTGGTGAGCAGCAGAAATAGGACAAGAGAGTATTGGAAATTCATGAGCTACATGAGGAGAACTGATACTCTATTGGGATAGATCTTTTGATTCAAACAAATCAGAGAAAGCTCAAAACCATCCCTAACTTAATGAAGTTGCAAAACAACATTTGGCATGGCTCATAGCAGTAGAAGAAGGAAGAAGGTACAGGTTCTGTATATGTGGTGCTACCAACCACCAAAGGAACTTTTACCCACAGCAGAAGGCAAAAGACTAACAGCTGACACTGAAGACAACTCTGAAGTTGCAGCAGGTACAACAATATCAACAGCAATAACTACAACAGCAACAATATCAACAACAAAAAAATGACAGCAGTAACAATGAAAGCTGCAGTACCAGCAACAGTAGCAGAGACCAAACAGCAATTCCAAAGGACAGTTATACTACTACCACAACTACAACAAAAAGACTCCTCCTCACAAGTTCACCGAACACAAACACATACATGCACACACACATATGTACATCTGTATCTCTTTCTTCAGTTCCAGAGCTCTCAGGCTCGAATTTCTTGTAGAGTAACATGGTCCAAGACAAGTTCATCACAAGAGGCAGTTGTAGATGAGCAAAGAATAAGATTAAACCACAATTACTATACCAAGATGAAAGACAGTAGACTCCGTGATGTGGTAAAGGGCCCATCAACCTGCTCCACATCCCCATCAGCATCACCACCACCGACCACCTCCACCACCACCACCTCCACCACCACCACCACCACTACCACCACCACCACCACCACCACACCACTACCACCACCACCACCACCACCATCACCACTACCACCACCACCACCATCACCACCACCATCACCACCACCACCACCACACCACCACCACCACTACCACCATAACCACCACCACCACCATCACCACCACCACCACCACCACCATGAAACAACAAAAACATCAATTGTCAAACTCACAACCACACCAACAAAAACAAGATGGTAACACATAAATAACAACCACAGCAATAACACCAAACAAAACAGCAAAAACAACTATAACAGTTGCTATTGTTGCTGTTGTAGTTGTCCAAACACATGACAAACACACCTCATCAAATTCTCTGTTGTAAACAGAAATAACATTAATTTAATGAGATATAAAACAAGATACCTAAAAATATATGAACAAATGAGAACTTGGAGGAGCTCTTCTCTAAAACTCGCCCAAACAAGCTTCCAATAAAGACAACATCAAACAACAATATAAAACTCAATCCATCCATCCATTCATTTTCTCTTCATGGGAGAGTTGTGAGGGTAGAGTCCTCAGGTACCTCTTCCACACTGGTTATCCAAACCATCTTGTTCTTAGTGTACTCCTGCCAGTTGACTTAACTTGAAGAATCTGTCTTGCAATCCTTTCCTGTGACAGTCTAACCACATGTCCACATTACTAGAGCTGTGTCCTCTCAATGTGGAGAAGTAGCAACTCAACTTGGACAGACTCCTGATCTCTGAACTATGCACCTCCTGTCAAGTAACATTATTTCAAAGATGTCAGGAAGAACTTCATTTTGGCCACATGTACTTGTCATGGTGCTCTTTCGATCATTACCTAACATTCATAAGAATAAGTATGAAAACTGAACTGGAGATAGCAAGTTTGGCTTTTTTTACTAACTTCCCTTCTGAGGATCAAATACTGAAGCCAGTGTATTACTGTGTCAGCACCTCCAGTTCTCTAAGTAACTAAAAGGAAAAATTCCCATGTAATGTTAGAATCTCCCTTAACCCCTTAGCATTCAGATTACTCTGTCAAATGTTATGCTTATTTACTCACATTGTTTTGAATTAATCATGCATTATCCTGTAGCTTCAAGATTTCAATGACTGATTGTTTATTTTTGCAATGACATTGTAGGGTAGGTATGAGAGGTTGCATCTGGCTCACTTGAACATAAAACCGGTAGAATATCTGGGCCGAACATGGCCAATTTAAATGCTAAAGGGTAGTGTAATAGATAAAAGAATTTTGGAAGGACCTTTCAAGTAACTCCATTCTATTCAAGGAACCAGGTTACCCTTCATTCCTAAGACCCTGCTGAGTGAAACTCACTCATTTTCATTGTTCTTGCCAGCTGAGCCATATATTGAGTAAATGCTCACAGGTACGGACATGCCCACTTGGTTAAGGAGCTTGTTTTGACACCGCATGTCACATTGGCCAAGTATCTTTTATTTTAGCCATGGGCTGACCAAATCCTTGTGAGTGAATTTGGTAAATAGAAACTATGTGGAAGCCTGTCATATGTGGGCATGTGTCTTAAGATTTCATTAGTTTGTATCACTTGAAAGCTTTCAGTAGGGGTGGTCATCAATACTTGGCGGCTCTTGCCAGGACAGCCAGTTTTGACTTCATCATACACAATGCATCTTGTTGATTCTGCCTGAATATTATACTAAGAATAAACATGCTTTTACAACACTCAGCTTCTTACATGTTATATTAAGAATAGGTAGTTCGGTTGATCGAACATCTGAATTCTTGTTGGATGATGAAGAGCTATTCACAGCACAGTCAGTTATCACTCATGAGTGAGTAGGGATTAGAGATTATATACAATGCTTTTGTTAATTGTTTTAGGCACCTGTGTAATCACAAGAAGAGGTCCCCACCCACTCTTGGCTCTTTCATTCTTAATCCAGAGTAACATCAAGGATTTGACATCAAGCAGAAGATAGGATGGCACCTAACTGGTCCTCAGTACCACTGAGTAGACAAGAGCAACATAAAATAATGGGCCTTACTCAAGGACACAGCTTGTTGCTCAGTTCAGAAATTGTATACACAGTCATATGATCATGAGTGAATCATCCTAAACGCTAGGCCATCCGCATTCACAAAAGACTTATGTAATAAACTGTGACTGGTTTCAAGTCATCCGTAAAGAAAAGAAGATTGACAGCACATTGTGTTCTTGAGCAAGGCACTTCAGTTCATGTTGACGCAGTCTACTGAGCTGCAAATGTGTACAAGTTGAGCACTGGCATAGTCTTCTCTATTCCAACTGTTACATCTTCAATGTTTTATTCAATCCAAATTCAGGGCACCTACAACAATTGATGAAAGCAAGGTTCATGCTACCAAGTCACATACACATGAGCTTGGAACAAGTTTGCATACATATCATTTCATAATGTACTCATTCCATATCATTCTTAATATCAGAATTAAAGGTAAAGCATCGAGCTGGCAAAATGCTTAGTGGTATTTCATCTGTCTTTGTGTTCTGAACTCTCTGCCAAGGTTGACTTTGTCTTTCATCCCTTTGCAGGTCTATTAAATGAGTATCAGCGGAATACCAGGGTCAATTTAATCGACTTGTCCCCCTCCCTGAAATTGCTGGCTTTGTGCCAAAATTTGAAACTAATATCAGAGTTAAAGGTGTCATGCTTATTGCAAAGTTGAATGGTGGCTGGGGTGAACTTTCACCTTAAAAAGTACTGTAGCGATCGTAATATTTCTTATTTCTTTAACAGAATAGCTTAATTTTATTTTCCAATTTGCCAACTCCTTTATAATCAGCTTTCTTATATTCTCCATTATCTCTCAGCATTCTATTATCTACAAATTAGGGAATCATAATATCATAAGTGATCCATGCCTTAATGAGATTTCAATGTTGCTTCCTGCAATGCTGCTGTATTAATTTAGCTTTCACTAATTTATCTATCCATCTTCCTTCGGCATTCTTTCCTCTCTACTACTACTACTACTACTACTACTATTATTATTGTTGTTATTATTATTATTATTATTATCATCATCATCATTATTATTATTATTATTAATAATAATAATATATATATGCATATATATATATGTATGTATGTATGTATGTATGTATGTATGTATGTATGTATGTATGTATGTATGTGTATGAAGGTATGTATGTATGTATGTATGTATATGCATATACATACAAGCTTATACATATATAGATATGCATATATTTCTGTATATATATATCTATATAAATATAAATGTTTATATATTTATATGTATATAGTTATCTATGTGTGTGTGTGTGTGCACATGATGAGAGATGCATTTTATTATATTAATGAAAAATATATAATTTTGTTACTGTAATGTAAATAGTCAATGCCAATTACATTCATTTAAATTTTGCAATAATACAGGGCTGCAACCATAACACGGGGCTGCTACTTTAACCCCCTTATATAATGTGTGCCTAGCTTTTATAATCAAATTTAAATTTATTTTCTTGGTAATCAAAAATGTGTTCAATATTGTAGAATTTTCAAAAATTCAAAGTTAATTAAATGGCTTTCTTCAATACACACACATATACACAAACGTATATCATATGTGTATGTGTGTGTGTGAACGCACACACAGATATGTATCTTGTACCAGAACCAGGCTATAAGAGTAGTAGCTCCAAGTAAGAACTAAATTGGACTTTGATGACCTGTCCAACCCATGCCAGCATGGAGAATAAATGTATAACGATGATTATGCTTTTTGTTAGTGCCACAGTCAATAACTTACACATTATTTGTCGGCTGTAATACCTCTGTTTTCTATTATATATTCTTCATTCTGAGAAAGGTTCTTAGTTTCACATGAGATCATTAAAATGCTTAATTATTCTTCTATGACAGAAAAGTAATTTTTTTCCTAGCCATTGCTCTTGTTATTCATAAATATCTTAGATTTTCCAAATGAGTTGTTTTTGTTGCTAAGTAGCTGGAAGCCAGTCTGATCCATAAACATAAGGTATGTTAGGCAAAGAACACAAAAAGAAGGCAACATGGGAGGGACAAATTTTAATAAAGTATTAGTTTAATGCTTAAAACGAAAGCAAAGAGTTTTGATGTTTTGGATGCAAGTACTTCATCAGAAAAATAAGAGAATAAGTAAAGGTGGTGGGTGGCTGAATAACTAGGGTGATCCGTAGATATACCTTGCTTTCATCTAACTGAGGACCATATTACTCAGTCTACAACACAGTATAAAGATCATGCAAGGACCAATGTTTCCCTCTGAGTATAATTTATAATGTCCACTATAGTTTATCTTTATTTGTTTTTCTGTCAGATTGGTCATCCTTGTTTACAATAGGCCATACTTTTTGCATTCAAATAGCATTTTCATTCTTCAACATTAGATATGACCTTTCCAGTTTTTCAGTTTTGTCTATCTCTTGGTAAAATTGCTTTTGTTCTGTATGGATCACAAAATCCTGGCTATATTGTTCTATCCCTTTTAAAATCTTCTAATTTTGCTTGTTTGGACCATGAGTCTCTGTTTAAATTCCTCTATTATTGCAAGAGTTCTTTTTTTTTTATTATTTATCCTTTATTGTTTATCAAGGATCAAACATTGTGATGTATTTTTTTTTTCAACTAGCTGTTTGACTTTTTAGTCTAAAATGCTACAAAGTCTGGCAATAAAGTCTTTTGATGTTATTTTGATCCAACTTTTTCCAATATGGCTCCAGCATTTTAGTTTGTTTGTCTCTTAATTCCTAATTTCTCTGTTATACAAATTCAAGCATCATTTATTAGCTTGTTTGTCTCTGTTATATTATCAGTTCTAATGTATTCTTGGATTCTATTAAATTTATTCATGATTACACTCAATCTATCTTGTTTTTTTCTTCTTTTATTATTTTTTTTTTGTTGGACTGTTTTTATCAGGATCTCGTTTCTCTAGTTTTTCCTTTTGTAAAGATATTTTCTCTTGTTGCTATTTCTGATTCCTAAATGGTCAAATTGTACTTTTTTTGTTTTGTTATTATCTTTATTATTCTAGGTTTGAGGAATACCATATTCTATGGCATAAAAGACACGTGGGTATATTACATACATCCCAATTTCAACAGTGTATATTCAGGTAAAAAGCTTTTCATGACTTAAAGCTTTTCGGAGGCTGACCAGGGGCTATTTTTTGAGACATTTTTTTCACAAAAAGTGCATCTTATATGTCATTGAATATAGTACTTGATGATTTTTTTCCTATCTTAAAATAAAAGTTATATTCATGTTGGGGAACATGCATAAAAATGAAGAGGAGATTAACAAACATGTTTAATGAAAAACATTCATGAAATTCTTCAAGGTTAACAAGATAATTTTACTATTGTAATTACTATTTAAGGTGGCAAACTATAACAAAATCATTAGTATGATGTACAAAATGCTTCCAGCTTTAAGTTCTGAGTTAAAACTCTGCTGAGGTTGACTTTGCCTTTTATATTTTCAGGGCTGTTAAAATCAGTACCAGTTGAATAATGGGATCAATTTAATCACTTAGCTCCTTGCACCAAAATTTCAGGCCTACGACTCTTAAGTTCCTTCTTGCAGTTGTTGTGATAGGGGTGATGGTGATGATGAGTTTTCTAACCATAGGCAAGGTTTAGTGGTAGCTGCTCCAACATTTGAGGCAATTGTAGTAACAAGGTAATGGCCACATTTCCATGTAAACATTAATATATGGCTCATTGTTTTCTACACAGAATTAGTAATATTTCACTTCACTGATATATGTTTAAACACCCCACAAAAAAAAAAAAGAAGAAGAAAAAAGGAGAAAGAAATAAAAAGGTAAAGCAATAATTCAAATAAAAGAAACATTTAATAGAACAAAATATGTATTTTTTTTTACCTTTCCTCTTTTTTTCTGTAGACAATATTTCCTAAACAGGACATCTTTTCAATCAGACACTGTCTGTGTATGTAAGAGTGTTTGTGAATTTAACATTTTCATAACTGAGATGTCTGAAACATTCTTTTCATTTAGTGAAATGATTTTGATCAGTAAAAAGTTTCTAATGTGAAAGATCCCTAACTCTACAAAGAGTGACATACAACTGGTCATGTAGTAAGGAGATAAAAGCTGCATCTTGATAAGGTTTGCTCTTAACTTTTGTTGTATTGACATGGTGAATCCAGGTCTAATTAGGAATTGATGTCGTCTTAAAATGTAAGACAAATCTATTTCGGATGGTTATTGGATGTCATGGGCAATCAACAAGGTATGTCCTACATTGACACCTGTAGTTTTACTTGCTTTTATGAAAGGGTGTGGAGTAGATTACTTGAAAAGTGGATGTAAGAAATTAATTATTCAACCTTTCGGAAATGATGGAAGGAAAGAAACTGATGAGAGAGAACAAGAGAGGAGAAAAAGGAAAAAATAGAGAACGAAAAATAGACAGACTGGTATGTATACACAGACATACAGACACACACACAGACATACACACATCAGACAGATAGATAAATAGATAAGAGAGATAAATGAAAATTATGAAACTAAGCTAAAAAGAAACAAACGTTTATTTATAAATTTTCTAATGAGACATGAATTCAAATTCATATTTTTGTTTATTTCTCATAAGTTGCAGCTTTGAAAATAAAAATTCTTTTTTATTTTCAACAGTAATAGTCTAATAAGTTAACTGTTAGGTTATAAAAAAAGTCTCATCATATTTCAAGATGGGAAAGAAACAAACATTTCTTTGGTTTTAATTGATATATTTATTATTAATAAAATATGATAATATGATATTTATTATTAATATAATATGATAAAATGCCCCATCTATTTGGCATAACGACCTTCAGGTTTGAACACTCAATATCATTTTTACCCACGTCAGAACTATTAAATTGTTTTCCCATAAAATAAGGTTGCAAAGATCTGAAAAGATGGAGTAAAGGTAGAAAAATAAGAAGAATGAAGCAAAACTGTCATATTTAGAGACATAATAATCTTTTCCTGAGTTACTTGAGTAATATGTGGTCTCAGATTATCATGTAAGAGCAACATCCTCTTACAACTAACCAATGATGAGCACGTTTTCTGAAAATGTTTGTACAATGCTTCAAATTGATTACTATATTTATCCATGTTAACTCTTTCACTTTGGTTTAACACCTTTTGATAGACAATACTCTTCATATCTTATCTAACATAGAGCATAACTATTTATTAAGTATAGCTCTGCTTTGGGGGATAGGTTTTCTTTTATATTGTGTGTTAACTATTGTCATTTGCATTGGAGATGATTAGAAAGAGCCCACTTTTCATCAATTGTGATAAGTCTACCCAAGAAAGGTTTAGTAGCAAAACTATTCTTCAAGGACAAGTAGAGGGCTAACCTGAGAATCAGTCAGATAACGAGGGCCTCACTGACCAAGTTTAGACTCTTTTCTTTGTTCATGAAGTTATTTTATGATCAAAGTGTGACTTGAATTGAACATCTTTGCTAATTCTCATGCAGTTTGCTTACGATTTTTCTAAACTACAATTTTATACAATTTTATCAGAATTGGTTATCCATATTGAGAGAAATTTCCAACACAAAAATTTCTCAAGTGGAACTAACCAAACTACTATTGGCACATCTAAAGACTTTCCATAGGCAGAACAAATATTTCTTGCTACTTTCATTGTTGAAGAACTCACTCCTCTTGTATTTCTGCATGAAGTCTTTGATATGGATCTGATCTAAACTCATTTTAAAAGGGTAAAATTAATACAAATTTATCCTCTAAGATTTGAAGTAATCTGCAAAGAAAGAAAAAAAAAATAGAATATAAAATTTATTGCTTATTTAAAGGGTAAGCATCAAGAAAGTACCCTTAAGGGGATCATGCCAAAGATGTGACAGATCATTTTTTTCCAACTTGACGTTTTTAATGATGGCATTGAGAAATTAAAACAGTTTGATTCAAGGAAGAGAGAGTGAGAGAGGGAGATGTTATACTGTTATCATATTCTCATGTAAGTTATGAGCATATAATTGTATCGATATATATATATACTTTATTTAAAGCAGCAGAAAATTCCACAAAACCTGTTACTCTGAGTTTCGCGTTGCCATTCGTCGGACAGTTTTTGCTAGTTTTTTCTAGCAAAAACTGTCCGATGAACGGCAACGCGAAACTCAGGGTAACAGGTTTTGTGGAATTTTCTGCTGCTTTAAATAAAGCATATTACTCTACCACTGGTATTTGAGTACTCTTTTTTCCACCTTGTTTCACATTTATGTGTTTACTCTGGTATATATATATATATAGGCAGAGAGAGTGAAAGAGAAGGAAAAAGAGGGATGAAGAATGAAAGGGACAGAAGTTAGGAATTGAACTCAAGGACTGCCCCAGGCAGCACACACTCTAGCTACATCACTGCATGCTAATTAAGGAAACAGGCTAGCAGAATTGTTAGCACACTGGGAAAAATGCTTAGTGGCGTTTTGTCCATCTTTACATTCTGAGTTCAAATTCCACCAAGGCTTATTTTGCCTTTCATACTTTTGGTGTCAATAAAATGAATATCAGTTGAGCCCCAGGGAGGTCAATGTAATTGACTTCCCCACACCCTGAAACTGTGGCCATGTAGCAAAATTTGAAATCATTATGTATATTAATTTTTTCATTTTATTTTTATGATGAATTTAAAAGTTTGAGTGAAATATGTTCTATCAAAATGAACTAGGTTAGGTTTCATGAAAAGAAATTTTTCTGAGCTTCAGAAAGTGTAAACATCTTTTACATCAATAAGTGGTTCATTTTTCAAGTAAAACATCTGCTGATGGAGCAATTAAGATGTTTTATTTATACAACCTTTATATATATATATATATATATGTATGTATGTATGTATGTATGTATGTATGTATGTATGTATGTATGTAAGTATGTGTGTGTATGATTGTGTATGTATGTATGTATGTATGTATGTATGTATGTGTATGTATGTATGTATGTATGTGTGTGTGTGTGTATGTATGTATGTATGTATGTATGTATGTATGTATGTATGTATGTATGTATGTATGTATGTAAGCTGGAATATTTTAGCACTTATGAATATAGTTCTCATAGATAAAAAAATATCATTATCAGAATAACTCCTCCCTTTATTTGTTAAACATTTTCCTCTTTTTTGCTTCTTTTTTTCTAAAATTTCATTTTTTTTCATTCAAATGTGACAACAACAACAACAACAACAACAACAACAGTGACAAAAAAAAAAAATCAATTTCTTGACTTTCTCCTTATCAGAGATATCATCAACGACTGATTAGTTCCATTGTATTCAGGAGGGAGAGAGTTTATCTACAACGAAAGATACACTGTAATGGCTTCTTTTTGTGTCTGTCATGCCCATGGGAAAATTTGATCTCCAGACGACCACGTATAAACTCATGAATTTCATCAATAATTTATTTCTACCATGCTATAGTATGGTAGAGTAAAAGAGAGAGAGAGAGTGTGTGTGTGTGAAAGGGAGAGAGGTTGTGAAAGAGAGAAAGAGAGCAAAAGAGAGAGAGAGAGTGTGTGTGTGAAAGGGAGAGAGGTTGTGAAAGAGAGAAAGAGAGCAAAAGAGAGAGAGAGAGTGTGTGTGTGAAAGGGAGAGAGGTTGTGAAAGAGAGAAAGAGAGCGAAAGAGAGAGAGAGTGTGTGTGTGTGTGAAAGGGAGAGAGGTTGTGAAAGAGAGGAAGAGAGCAAAAGAGAGAGAGAGAGTGTGTGTGTGTGAAAGGGAGAGAGGTTGTGAAAGAGAGAAAGAGAGCGAAAGAGAGAGAGAGTGTGTGTGTGTGTGAAAGGGAGAGAGGTTGTGAAAGAGAGGAAGAGAGTGAAAGAGAGAGAGAGAGAGTGTGTGTGAAAGGGAGAGAGGTTGTGAAAGAGAGAAAGAGAGCAAAAGAGAGAAAGAGAGTGTGTGTGTGAAAGAGAGAAAGAGAGCAAAAGAGAGAGAGAGAGAGCTGTTTGGTGTGTGTGAAGGAGAGGTATACTATTCTAGAACAACAAAGGCAAAAAACATTAACGTGCTCCAGCATGGCCGCAGTCAAATGACTGAAACAAGTAAAAGAATAAAAGAGTAACTGCAACAAACATCAATAAGCTCGACAACTTCAGCAACAATCCCAACTATTACAACAGCCACAACAACAGCAATATGGAAGATAAAACCACAACAACAATATCAACAATAACAGCGTTAACGACAACAACACAACCATCATCATTATCATCAACAACAACAACATAACAGCAGTAATATATAAAATGCATTCATAGAAACAATATTAACAACAACAACATTAACCAATAGCAATGACCAACATCAACAACGTTTACAGCAATCATAACACCAGCAACTATCACAGCAACAACAAATTCATCATCATCATCATCGTCATCAACCATAACAATCACAACATCAACAACAACAACCATAACAACAATCACAAAAACCACCACGGCTACTGCAATGGTCTTCAATGATGTGTAGTTTGTAACCGAGAAATAAGTAATTCCCACTTGAATACCAATTTCTTTACTACCCACAAGGGACCGAACACAAAGCTCAATAATAATAATAATAATAATAATAATAATGGTTTCAAATTTTGCTGCAAGGGCAGTCATTTTGATGCAGGGGACTAGTTGATTACATCAACCCTAGTGTGTCACTGGTACTTAATTTATCGACCCTGAAAGGATGAAAGGCAAAGTCAACCTCGGAGGAATTTGAAGACAGACAAAATACCGTTAAGCATTTTGCCCATTGTGCTAACCATTATACTAGATCACTGCCTTAGACAATAATAATAATAATAAGAAGAAGAAGAATGATAATGATAATAATAATAATAATAATAATAATAATAATAATAATAATAATAATAATAACAATAAAAGTATGATAGTGATGATTTCTTTTAGTGGCCACATGGGCCCAAGACATGGGGGACAATATCAAAAGACAAGATACAACACACAAACAGGTGGAATTTACATCGATTAAGGGGAGACACTACAACCATAAGAAAATAACCAAAGAATATAAAAATAGAAATTAGAAAACTAAATAGTTAATTAATAAAATCCTCAATAGTGGGGTAGATAATTAAAAGAAAAGCTTGCACAAAATGTTCTGGATTACTCTGCCATCTCCAAGGAATTGGAAGTGCCATCTTCCAGTTACTTTCCTTCCACTTAGAAAAGCATTCTCAGAGTAGGTCTGCTCAGCCTCACCAGTCTAACCCTCTTATCCACCTTTCAATAAACACACTAAAAGGTAGCACCTCCCTCTTGATCCTCACCTACCTCTTCAAGTTATATATGAAGAAACTTATGAGAGCTTGGTCAGATAGGAAAGTGCCTGTCTTCAAACTGTTCAGAAAGGTCCACCACACCAGCACTTTTGTCACAGCAACTAAAAATAGAGAAATGAAGTAGGTTGACAAAATTATTTTTTGAACCAGTTGAAGACACACAAGATGTCGGAATATCGTTCACTAGATAACATTGGCACTCTTCTTTTAATTTTGACTCTATATCTTCTGGAGGAGTTACCTCAATCCTTTATATATTATTTTTATTATTATCATTATTATTATTATTATTATTATTATTATTATTATTATTATTATTATTATTATTATTATTATTATTATTATTATCATTATTATTATTTGTTCACTGGCTGGAACTGAATTCGCAAAATTCTACCAGGACACCTGATGAAGGCTGGAGAGTAAATCAGCTGAAATGTGGTAACAACAAACAAGATGAGGAGACATATCCATCCAATATAAATAATGTAAATAAAGACACACTCAATTCACTCAAATAGCTCATGATTCAATAGAATAGCTCAAATGGAACCATCTTCACAGACAACACTCATTTTATACAATAATAACCTAATAATCTAAAATAATACATCATCATCATCATCATCATCATCGTTTAACGTCCTCTTTCCATGCTAGCATGGGTTGGACGATTTTGACTGAGGGCTGGCGAACCAGATGGCTGCACCAGGCTCCAATCTTGATCTGGCAGAGTTTCTACAGCTGGATGCCCTTCCTAACACCAACCACTCCGAGAGTGTAGTGGGTGCTTTTTACATGCCACTGGCATGGGGACCAGTCAGGCGGTACTGGCAATGACCTCACTCAAATCTTTTACACAAGCCACCGGCACAGGTGCCAGTAAGGCGACGTTGGTAACGATCACGCTTGAATCGTGCCCTTTTACGTGCCACCGGCACAAAAGCCAGTTGGCTGCTCTGGCAACGATAACGATCAGATGGTGCTCTTGGCACCCTACAAGCACAGGCACAAGTGCCAGTAAGGCAATGCTGGTAACGATCACACTTGAATGGTGCCTTTCATGTGCCATTGTTAAATATACTACATAAGATTAAGATCCAATAAAATAAGACAACACAATGTACACTAATATAAAAAGAAATAAGAAAGTAAACTCCATTATGAAACGAATTGGTACAATATACCAACAAGCGGCGCAGGAGTGGCTGTGTGGTAAGTAGCTTGCTAACCAACCACATGGTTCCGGGTTCAGTCCCACTGCGTGGCATCTTGGGCAAGTGTCTTCTGCTATAGCCCCAGGCCGACCAATGCCTTGTGAGTGGATTTGGTAGATGGAAACTGAAAGAAGCCTGTCGTATATATGTATATATACATAAGCGTGTGTGTATATGTTTGTGTGTCTGTGTTTGTCCCCCTAGCATTGCTTGACAACTGATGCTGGTGTGTTTACGTCCCCGTCACTTAGGGGTTCGACAAAAGAGACTGATAGAATAAGTAGTGGGCTTACAAAGAATAAGTCCTAGGGTCGATTTGCTCGACTAAAGGCGGTGCTCCAGCAAGGCCACAGTCAAATGACTGAAACAAATAAAAGAGTAAAAGAGTAAAAGAGTAAAGAGGAATCTTTACTTCCTCAACCCCCACAAAGGTAAGAACACAATGTCATACACATCTCAGGAAGCGCACCAGGTGGAGCAGTTGAAATTTGCATGAAACTACCAAAGGATAATTATAATAATCCTTTCTACTTAAAGGTGCAAAGCCTAAAATTTGGGGGAAGGGGACTAGTTGATTACATCGACCCCTGTGTGTCGTTGGTACTTAATTTATTGACCCTGAAAGGATGAAAGACAAAATCGACCTTGGCAGCATTTGAACTCGGAACATAAAGGCAGGTGAAATACTGCTATTTTGTTCAGCATGCTAACAATTTCACCAGCTTGCCACCTTAATAATAATAATGATGATGATGATGATAATAATAATAATAATAATAATAATAATAATAATAATAATAATAATAATGGTTTCAAATTTTGCCACAAAGGTAGCCATTTTGGAGGAGAGGATGAGTTGATTACATCAAGCCCAGTGTTTCACTGGTACTTATTCTATAGACCCTGCAAAGATGAAAAGCAAAGATGACCCTGGTAGAAACATAAGGTGAAATACCACTAAGCATTTTTCCTGGCCAGCTCACTACCTGAAGATAAAAATGATAATAATAATAATCCTTTCTACTAAAGACACAAGGCCTGAATTTTGGTGGGAGTGGACTAGTTGATTATATCGACCCCAGTGTTTCAATGGTATTTGATTCATTGACCCCAAAAAGATGAAAGGCAAAGTTGATCTTAGTGGAACTGGAATTCAAAACATAAAGACAGACAAAATACTTCTAAGTATTTTACTCAGCATGCTAATGGTTCTGCCAGCTCATTGCCTTAAGTAATTGCCAAATAATTGGTGCAGGAGTGGCTGTGTGGTAAGTAGCTTGCTTGCCAACCACATTCTTCTGGGTTCAGTCCCACTGTATGGCACCTTGGGCAAGAGTCTTCTACTATAGCCTCAGGCCAACCAAAGCCTTGTGAGGGGATTTGGAAGATGGAAACTGAAAGAAGCCCGTTGTATATATGTATATGTATATATATGTGTGTGTGTGCATGTGTGTCTGTGCTTGTCTTCCCAACATCGCTTGACTACCGATGCTGCTGTGTTTACGTCCCCGTAACTTAGCGGTTCGGTAAAAGAGACCAATAGAATAAGTACTAGGCTTACAAAGAATAAGTCCTGGGGTCGATTTGCTCAACTAAAGGCGGTGCTCGAGCATGGCCATTGTCAAATTACTGAAACAAGTAAAAGCGTAAAAGAGAGGGTAATAGTAATGATAGTTATTATTATTATTGACCCCAGTAGTTGACTGTTTTACCTTCAAGGTGTTGTCCCAGCATGGCCACAGTCTAATGACTGAAACAAGTAAAAGATTAAAAGATAAATAAAAAGATACCAGATACATTGTTGGAAGGAAGGTTTCCTTCACAGATCCCTTTATTTTCTAGAAAAACCCACCTCTCTCTAAGTGCGAAGGAATGTTAGGATTGTGACACCTGGAAAGCAGTTGATCCTAAGTCTGCAGGATCTTTTGTTGAATTTGAGGTAAATGACAATGATGACTTCAAAACAGTTCCTTTGCCTGGGTCAGGGCAGAAATTGCACCCACAATCATTGTAGATAACATTAAAACAAAACAAAAAGGGGGCACTGGAATGATTGGCAAGGTTCACTCACATCGGCTGTCAGGTTAAGAAGCTTACTTTAAACCAACATGGTTTGGGTTCCGTTCCATTGTGTATCTACTTTAGCCCCATGCCAGCCAATGCCTTGTGAGTGAATTAGATAGATGGAAACTCCGTGGAAGCCAATTGTATATATGTGTGCATGGGTGGGTGGGTGTGTATGTCTTTGTATTTATTTTCCATTATTTGACAACTAGTGGAGGCACATGGCTTAGTGGTTAGGATGTTGGACTCATGAGTGTAAGATTGTGGTTTCAATTCCTTGACCAGGTGACACGTGTTGTTGAGCAAACACTTCCTTTCACGTTGCTCCAGTCCACTCAGCTGGCAAAAATGGATAATCATGTGATGGACTGGTGTCCATCCAGATGGGGAATATATATGCCATGGAACCAGGAAACTGGCTGTTATGAGTCAGTATGACTCAAGGAGGTAACTTTACCTTTACCTTTACCACTTGGCAACTGATGTGAGTTTGTTTACATCCTCATGACTAAACAGTGTGGCAAAAGACAGTGGTAGAATCAGTAACAGACTTGGAAAGAAAAACAAGTATTGCAGTTGATTTGTTGATCTGACACCCTTCAAGGCAGTGTCCTAGCAAGGCTGCAGCCCAATGACTGAAATAAGTAAAAGAAGGTTATATACATGACCATTACTAACACAACGATCTCTCTCTCTCTCTCTCTCTTCTCTCTCTCTCTCTCTCTCTCTATCTCTCTCTCTCTCTCTCTCTCTATCTCTCTCTCTCTATATATATATATATCTCTCTCTATCTATCTATCTATCTATCTTCCTCTCTCTTTTACTAGTACTGCAACAGTTGCTGCACTTTTGAATTTACATACTTATTACCACACTCATTTGCCTCCTCAGCCATTTTTCTGAACTCATCTGATTATACAAACTATTCAACAAATACTGTTCTTAGCCCTTTTGATACCATTACAGCCAAAACTGCTCTGGTTGTTTTATATAAACCTTTTTGTTTTAAAGGAATCTAAATAGAAATTAAAATCTTTTTTTTTTATATCCACTTGCCCAGGACTGCATCTGGTTCTATGATAAAGCTTTCTGTTTTCAAAGTGTTTTCTGTTTTCTAAACTCAATACTTCCACTAAAGTGTCATGTTAATTTATGTTCCAAATACCAGCATAATCCTGGTGAGCTCACACTAATTCAATGGTGGTGCCCCAGCATGGCCACAGCTCGTGTGCTGAAACTAGATAAAATAAATAATAAGGACAAAGTCATTTTACTAACATTGTAATTATTTTCAAAATTAATTGAAACAAAAGCCATTCAGTTCCCTTCCAGGACTTACATCTTGTAGGCATCAACAATCTACAAAAATCCAAGGTAAATATCTCCAATCTGAGAGGACTTAAAAATTCCTTTCACATTCTGTAATAGAGGAAACAGAAGAACATTCTCCACTCAATTTTTACTCCATTTCAAAACAGAATATAGGTAGGACTTAAATCTGATATAAAATATGTTTGTACTTACTAAAAATACTTCCATTTGTCTCAAATTACTTTTTATGAGCCTTTTCTAATAGAGTAACTCCATGGTTTTGGTTTCACAATTCTACTATGCTGTACCTTGGGGAAAATATTTTTACCATAGCTTCATCTGCCCAAAACCTTGTGACTAAAATTTGGTAGATGGAAACTGTGATGAATTCTGTCAGAGTGGCTACTTCTGTATTTGCATGGAAGACTCAATCTATTGTTCATATTAATACAACTACTTGGTTTTTGAGTGACGTTAAGTGTGTCTGCACTGTTCCAAGAATTTTGTCTTGGTCTCTGAGCTGTCTATAATTGTCTTCCCTCCACACAACAGTCTAAGAGACTCTGAAAAGTGTTAAGGGCTTTGGTCTACTTCCACTCACTAAAGTCATGACAAACAATATATTAAATGTAGTATTACACAATTAAATTAACCCTTTTGCTATTATAGTTCTGCCAAAATATGATCCTTTGATTTCACTTTATTTTAAAAAATAATTTAGTTAAATAACTTTGTCATCGTTAGTCTGGTATCTAGAGTATAAATTAGCATGGAATTTTAATTAGAGGTTTTAATTCAAAATACTTCAAAACTGGAAGTGAGTATCATAGGATGAAAGTTAGTCCAAAGTGGGTTGGTATTAAAAATAGTTAATTAAAATAACTTTTTTATGAAATTATTAATGCCATTTTTTTTTTTGTATTTCCTTTTTATTTTTACAGGTGTCAAAGGTGTCCAACTTAAACTGACTCCAGATGCAGACAGAAAAACCTTACCTCAAGTTCTTAGCAGACCTAGAAATAGCAATCTTGCCATTAGTTCTTCTTACCAAACAAGTCCTAAACAGTTTAGTCAGACCAATAATGTTATAAATCTAAAAACAACTCAAGTGGATAATGCTAACATGCCTCCAACCTGGAATTTACCAATGCGGAATAGTTTCACAGCATACAATAAGCCTTTACCGAAAGTACCATTTTCGTGAATAACCAGTTTTGTTTGAACGCTTTTCCTACCCGCAAACACAAATCTAAATGAATGTTAGTTTTATAACAGCTAGGACTTTTATTAGCTAGCACCATTAATCAGCTGCTACACATAATAAATGATATTATGCTATATAACATTTTAAGACCTAATAACCACAAGAATTATAGCGTTAAAAACCAATATTTCTAATGTATTTTGACATAGCGAAGCATAAGGTATGAAGATAACTTCCTGCTGACTTTAAAGAAATGCATTGCAGACTTCTTGTATGGATATAATCTGTTCCAGTTACACATATGCAATTAG
The DNA here is from genome assembly GCF_006345805.1 of Octopus sinensis. Taxonomy (NCBI): domain Eukaryota; kingdom Metazoa; phylum Mollusca; class Cephalopoda; order Octopoda; family Octopodidae; genus Octopus; species Octopus sinensis. The sequence goes on along the minus strand of NC_043010.1, from coordinate 3,215,224 downwards.
AGTGAAAGGATTTTTTTTCCTGACTTTTCATATTAATATCTCAAAACTTCACAATATTAAACTCTTAACTCATTAATTAAGTGCCAGGAAAAGATGGAAATTTCCACAGGCTATAAGATTCATATAATTATTCATTAATTATTTATTTCATATCATCATTGTCATCATCATCATCATCAACATTGTTGCCATCATCATCAACACCATCATCATCATCATCAACACCACCATTATCATCATCATCATCATCATCATCATAGTCGTTATCATTCATCCTCTTCATCATCATAATTGTCATAATTCTATTGCTGTGGTTAATAAAAAAATTATTATCAGTCTCATTATTATTATTATTATTATTATTATTATTATTATTATTATTATTATCATTATTATTATTATTATTATTATTATTATTATTATTTATTATTATTATTATTATTATTATTATTATTATTATTAGTAATATTATTTAGGTTTTGGGCATTTTCAATCATTTTCAAAATTGATTCTGTTCCTAATTTCACTAAATTCTAATTTCTTATCAAATTATTATTATTATTATTATTATTATTATTAATTTCATTTAAATATTTTTCTTTTCTCCTCTTCCTTCTTTCCTCTTTACCACCTCCATACAAACTATATATTTGATATATTTGTCATTAAATATATACATGCTTACATGCATGCAAGATATATATATATATATATATATATACACACACACACACACACACACATGTATACATATATATATATACATACAAATATATATGTGTGTGTGTATGTGTGTGTGTGACTTTTTTTCCCATTTTTAATTTACAGAGGGTTATTTAAATTGGAATGAGATATTTGAGATCAATATTTTTCAATTAGAAACGTATAAAAATGTATTTTATATTTGTCATCTATGTTAGCATATCCATAACAAACAGAAACATTAAAAAGCGTATGGATTCTAGTTAAAATATGCAATTCTGGTTTTTCCTTGGAAAAAAGAGAAAAGAAAAGAAAAACATTTCTTGAAATTTTCCAAAAATATTTGCAAAATTTTCAAGTTTTGGAAAGATTAGATTCAGCATCAAACTTCAAATGGATGTAGAAAAAGTCTGCCATTTACTTCTCTTGCTGCAGACAATTGATGAAGCCATTCTAGCCAAGTGTCTTCTCTCTATCTTTGTCAATATTGCAAAGAATTTATGGGATTCAAGTAAGTTAATTTCGTATTTCTATATTCTGATTTGTTTATATTTGTTTTTATTTTCTGAAATATATGTTGATGCAGACATGGATGTGTGGCTTAAGAATTTCCCTTCATAACAATGTGGTTTGGATTTGGTCCTACTAAGTGGCATTTTGGGAAGTGACTTCTACTATAGTCTAGGTTCGTCCAAAACCTTGTGAGTGGATTTGCTAGACAGAAACTGAAAGAAGCTAAGGCGGCGAGCTGGCAGAAACATTAGCACACCAGGCGAAATGCTTTGTGGTATTTCGTCTACCACTGCATTCTGAGTTCAAATTCCACCGAGGTCAACTTTACCTTTCATAAATTAAGTACCAGTTATGCACTAGGGTCGATATAATCGACTTAATCCATTTGTCTGTCCTTGTTTGTCCCTCTGTGTTTAGCCCTTTGTGAGCAATAAAGAAATAAGAAACTGAAAGAAGCTTGTTGTGCACGGGCATGTCAGTGTACATGTGTGTGTGTGCGTGTGTGTGTGTGAGTGTGTGTGCGTGTGCATGTGTGTGTGTGAGTGTACGTATGTATGTGTGCATGTGTTTATGTCCCCTTATCTTGGCATTGCATGCTAACTGTAAACATGCTGCTGTCATACTAGCAGAGCCATTGCTTGAAATCAAGTAAGTGTTGGCGACAGGAAGAGCATCTAGTCATAGAAAATCTGCCTCAATGAATTTCTACTGACTCATGCAAACATTTGGGATTTCAAAACAAAAGATGATGATGATTGTGATGATGATGATGATGATGATGATGATTTCGATGTTATGTTAGCTTGTCATTTTGTGCTTTCCCTTATCTTGTGTTAGCAATGCAGCAAAGACAACTTTATTCAGCAAACAGTGATGGTGCTAGTTGTTGTTGTTGTTGTCGTTAATGATGTTATGTAACGACCAGGTCAGCTCTGTGATCAAGGCTGTGAATTGGTAAAATATCAAATCAAGTACCTTGCTTACCAATCATGTACTATAAGAGTTTATTTCTCCTAGGTCTCTCTCCCTTTCTCTTGCATTATCAGTTACTTTGAAGGGGCCAAGAAAGGTGCTTTTTCACCTCTCAACACCACTCTGTGGAATCAACAAGAATAAAAGAAACCATGATGAAGCAGACTTACAAGTAATGGTATTCTAGCCATAACTGTCTTGTCCATTTTTTCTTTTCCTTTTCTTTTTTGTAAGATATAAAATATCCAGGAATACACTTTTGTATGTCATTTATATTTTTAGTAAGCAAAATGTGACTTCAGAGAAATTTGGCTACTATTTCTCACAAGCTAGCAGCTCCCAAAGAGGCTCTTCCATAGATTGAGCCTGTTGTTATTGTTGGCAGTGCTATTGTTGTTTAGCCTAAGGTGAGACTTGATCAAACAGACCTATGTTCAAAGCCATTCAAGTCAAGACTGTCCTATCCTTCACTTAAGAGCATTGTGTAAGACTATTCTGAGACCCCCTTCGGTCATGACACAGACCAAGGGATTGCACCTAGAAGATTACTCTCCTAGGCACAAGTCTGGGCAAAGCTGTTTATGGAAGACCAGCAGTCACCCATGCATACCAGCCTCCCCTCTCCATGCCACCAATGTTATCCAAGAGAAAGGCAAAGGGTGATACAGTTTGGCACCTTTGATGGTGCAACTCATTTCTACAGCTGAGGGAACTGGAGCAACGTGGAATAAAGTGTCTTGCTCAAGAACACAACACACAACCCGGTCCAGGATTTGAGCTCACAACCTCATGATTGTAAGCTCGACGCTCTAACCACTGAGCCGTGCACCTTCACAACTAAGAGTATACTACTCAATATATTCCATCGTTACGAAGAAAATAAAGTATAGCAATTTGAGGAAGATTTCCTTGCTATTTCTATCAGGAAGACTGATCATGCGGATGCTGCCATGGTGAGTTATGAACTAAAAGCAAATGAAATAAACAAATAAAACAAACTAAAAATGTCTTGGTAATTTTAAATTCAACATGATTTTTTTTTGTATAATTGTTTCTATTTTTGTTATTCCTTTTTTAATCCTTTTTCTTTTATTATTTATTTATTTATTTAATTATTTAAAACTATATTCAAATTATGTCATTTGGTTTAAATTTTAGTTTCTGTTTCTGAAACATCCATGAATAGTCAAAAGATAGCAAAAGTAGACAGTTATAGACTTTGGACATTCAATGGACACTGATGCCTAGTGCTATTATTATTGCACACAGACATACACAAACACACATACACACACACACACATACATACACACACTAAAAGAAAGACAGAGATAGAGAAAGAGAGAAAAAGAAAGATAGAGAGAGAGAGAGAGAAATGGAGGGAGGGAGGAGAGAGAGAAAATGAAAGAAGAAGCAAAGATAAAATCTTCAGCAGTCAAAACACACTAATAAATATAAGTTGATTCTAAAATTGGTTTCAGTCCTCCAATTATGATATTTAATTTGAAACCAGAATTACATGGCTTGAAAGCAAAAGCTTATAAATTAGGTTTGCCTGCAAATATCTAATAAAATTTCAAGATGTGAATAGCAAACTTATATCTCTCTCAATGGAAAGAATTGTGTTTCACTTTGTTAAACATGATATATGCCATTTCATTCTTGGTTTTCTTCTACTTAATCCTTCTCTTTGCCTCCAACTTCGACCATCACTGCTTTATTTTTCCTTTTAATATCTAATTTTGTGCCATGAAGTGTATACTAGCCTTTGCGGCATATCTTTACAGGACAGTTTATCATTAAATTACATTTCAGAGAGGGAGAAACTTGCAATCACACCCCTCTACTATACACGCATATATATGCACAGACAGAACAGACAGCTTACACTCGGAAGATATTCAGATCACACACACACATACACACATACAAACACACAGAGGAGATATAATACAGAAAGCACACATACATACATACACACAGCATTCCTCTTATTGGGAAAGTAGCTAATAAATATCCAGCTATTTCTTAATTCTTGTTTTCCATCTGTGATCTCTTTTATAATTGAATATTATAGTAATAGATACTTTCATTAGAAATTCTGAAATGTAATTCTGATTAAAAATTGATCAAATTGGCAAAACAATTCGCTGAAGAAAACCCGCAGATATAAAACCGATCTTATTATTTTTCCTGTCCTTAGATGTTGTTCTTGTTTATGTTGCCATTCTTGTCTCGTCTTCATCATCATTATTGTTGTTGTTGTTGTTGTTGTTGCTTTTGTTCATGTGGCTGTTGTTGTTGCTGCTGTTATTGCTGTTGTTGTTGCCATTGGATTAGAAAGTTGATTATAGGATTTGGTTAAATGTGATATATTTTTAAAACAACAAAATCAATGACAATGATAATGCTACCTGCAACAACAACAACAACAACAACAATAACAACAACACCAATAGTGAACGAACAAGGCTGTTTCTAAATGGTCATTGATCTTTTCTACAATAGGTACAAGACCTGAAATTTTGGGGCCGGGGGTCTAGTCAATTATATCAACCCCAGTGCTCAACTTATACTTATTCCATCAACCCGAAAAGATGAAAGAGAAAGTTGACCTCAGTGGAATTTGAACTCAGAATGTAATGCTTGGCAGCATTTTGTCTGGCATGCTAATGATTCTGCTGGCTCACTGCCTTAACTTGCTAGAAATAATGTTTTCAAATTTTGGTACAAGGCCAGTAATTTGGGTGTGGGTAAATTAATTCAATCAACCCCAGTATTCAACTGTTACTTATTTTATTGACTCTGAAAAAGTGAAAGGCAAAGTCGACTTCAGTGGAATTTGAACTCAGAACATAAAGACAGACAAGATATTGCTCAGCATGCTAACGATTCTGCCAGCTCACCACCTTTAATTTACTAGAAATAATGCCATGCATAATAATCCTTTCTGTTATAGGCAGAAGGCTTGGAATTTGTGGGGAGGGGTATAATCAATCACATAGACCCTAGAACTTGACTGGTACTTAATTTATCAACTCCAAAAGGATGAAAGGCAAAATCGACCGTGGCAGAATTTGAACTCAGATCATAAGGACAGGCGAAATACTGCTAAGCATTTTGCCCAGTGTGCTAAGAATTCTACCAGGTCACCGCCGTTAACTTGCTAGAAATAATGACATGTGTAATAATGAGAGAACATGGGGAATGTAGTATTACTTATATGTGAGCAGACGGTGACCTGGGGCTTAACAGCAACATTAACCACAATAAAAAAGCATAAAGACAAAAGCAATAATGATCACAAGAATAAGAATAACAACAGTAACTACAATAACGATAGGTTGTTAGCAGTAATGACAACAACAATAAGTATAACAACAGGCGCAGGAGTGGCTGTGTGGTAAGTAGCTTGCTTACCAACCACATGATTCCGGGTACAGTCCTACTGCGTGGCACCTTGGGCAAGTGTCTTCTACTATAGCCTCGGGCCGACCAAAGCCTTGTGAGTGGATTTGGTAGACGGAAACTGAAAGAAGCCCATCGTATATATGTATATGTATATATATATATATAGTTAATCCAAACAAGAAAACACAAAAAAACACAACAACGCGAGGACGTGGAACAAATATAGTATTATTGGATGCTCAGGAAGAAAGGGAAGAAGGAGGGTTTTATGTTTCGAGCGGAGCTCTTCGTCAGAAACATAGGAAAAGGAAAGATCCAATGAAGGGAAGACGGAGGAAAAAAATCGCCAACGGTACACATGATGTCACATTATATATATGTATATATATATGTGTGTGTGTGGGAGTTTGTGTTTGTGTGTCTGTGTTTGTCACCTCAACCGATGCTGGTGTGTTTACGTCCCCGTAACTTAACGGTTCGACAAAACAGACCGATAGAATAAGTACTAGGCTTACAAAGAATAAGTCTTGGGGTCGATTTGCACGACTGAAGGTGGTGCTCCAGCATGGCCGCAGTCAAATAACTGAAACAAATAAAAGAGAGTAAAAGAGTAAAAGAATAACAGTAACAACATTAACAACAACCACAGCTCCAACAACAACAAAACTAACAAGATGATAACGGTAGGGAACAACAACAATAACAACATCAATAACAACAGCGATAACAGTAAGAGGAGAAACAGTATCAACAGTAATACTACAGCAATAACAACAACAATAACGATGACAACAACAACAACAATAACAACAGCAATGACAAGAACAGCAATAGCATGAGTAAGGACAAGAACAATAACAACAACTACAACAACAAAACAATAATAACAACAACAGCAGTTACCACATCAACACCGATACAACTTCAACATCAACAATAATAACAATAACAACAACAACTTCAGAAGTATGAAATGAAATCAAAAAGAGATTTACTATCGCATGACCCTTTGTCTTCTTTATTGTCGCATGTTAAAGAATCTTTTGCCCTTGAGGCAAATGTCGACCCCCCTCCATGTCTTACTTCCTGCTATTGAGTGAGGAATTGAGATTATAAATTCATCTTTAACAATCCATTTTCTAAGTGAAATTCACTTGGATTTCCAATTTTCTGCTCCAAACACACACACACACACATAGGCACTCATTCCTCTATCATACACACACACACACAATGTATATATGAATGCACATACAATATTATTTCACAACACTACTGCAAATACAAACACAAAACACACACATACACACACACACACACACACACCACACACACACACAGAGAAACACATACACATTCATATATATTCACAGGTAATAAATGCGCACTCAAATACATACAGATATATGTGGCGTGTATGCATACAAAATTGTGATTATATATATATATATATATACACACACACATACACACAGAGACGCTATATATGAATATATGTGCATGTGTATGTATGTGTGTATGTAAATATATATGATATATATACGTATAGATATACATATATGTAATATATATGTGTGTATGCGTGTGTGTGTGCATATATATGTATAAATATATGGTTTATATATGTTATATATACCTTCATACATATATGAATATATATTGTGTATATATATATATATATATACACATATATACACATAGACACTCATGTTACATATATATATATATAATTTGTACCTGAACCCTTTCTCTCTCTTTCTCTATCTCACACACACATACACACACATGCATGTATGCATGCGCATATACACTCATACACATAAATATATACGCACATAGACAGACAGACATATAAAAGAACAGATGCTCTCAAGAGATTTTAGTTATCTCCCTTAAACATTAGTAACTATCACTGCAACCACTGATGTCTGAACCAAAGGAGAAATGTATCTTAGGAGAACTGTTAAAAATAGTTCTCAATTAGAGAGATTCCCCCTGTGACATATCCTAACCCCCACTCTCCCATAGCTTGGGAATATCTCTCCGATGAGAGCACTTCTCCTATCGATTCGTTATTGATATCATTCTGTGGTTATTGATTTATTTTTTTATTTATTTTTTTTCGATTTTTTTTTGCTTTTGTTTATTTTTCTTTTTATATTTGTTAAATGTTAAGAGACTCAGGCCACATGTTCCTTCAAGTTTCAAAACAACATTAATGATGATGATGATGGTGGTGGTGGTGGTGGTAGTGGTAATGTTGATGATGACTATGACAATGTTGACGATGAATAATGATGACGGTGAAGATGATGATGATGCTGATGATCATTACGACAACATTGATGTTGAGAATGATGACAAGAATTATGATGATGGTAATAATGATGATAATGATGAAGATGATTTCTAACAATGGTGCTAAAATACAGAAATTTGAGATAAATGTTTGAAAGTTGGGAAGACAAGTGTGTATGCATACACACACATAATATAAATCATATATTAGCACATATATATATATACTTACAGGAGTGTATATATATGTGTGTGTGTGTATATATATATATTTGTATAAAAATGTCTAGAAGAATTAGCATTAATACAATACAAATATATAAAACAAGCATGTGTATAGGTATGTATCAGAGGATAAACAGTGAAACATATGCACATCCATACAGCTACATGTAGAAATTTACATGTATACATGTGTATATATCTCTCTCTATATATATATATGTTTATATATCAGCCGAAATTGCGAGGATGATCCGGTTCTTGACTGAAGATTGAAGGCTTTGAATGTCCCGTCCGTGTTTTTGTATCGTCTTCTAAATGTTTTGCGTTCTTGTTCCAGTTTGTATTTTTTTTACATATACATATATATATATGTATATATATATATATACATGTATATATATACATACACACATGTATATATGTATGTGTGTGCTTGTGTATCTGTGTGTGTATTTATGTATATATATATATGTGTATAATATTTATATATATATATATATATGTGTGTGTGTGTGTGTGTGTGTGTATGATATTTACATATATATATATAATATATAATACAGGAGTGGCTCTGTGGTAAGTAGCTTGCTTACTAACCACATGGTTCCAGGTTCAGTCCCATTGCATGGCGCTTTTGGCAAGTGTCTTCTAAAGCCTCGAGCCGACCAACGTCTTGTGAGTGGATTTGGTAGATGGAAATTGAAACGAAGCTCATTGTATATATATGTATATATACAAAAGCTAAATATAGGGGTTTATCTTTAGCTAGGTATTTCTTCTGCAGTTGTCAAACCAGGAATATGGCATCAGTGGTGCTTCTACACGGTACAAAACCAAACTGCATCTCATCTAAGAAGACTCTCTTCCTAACGAGATGGGCTATGACCCTCTCTGTGATCTTCATCACCTGATCCAACAGTTTAATACCCCTGTAGTTATTTCTATCTAGTGCATCCCCTTTACCTTTGTAGCAGTTGACTATTGTGCTGCTATGTCAGTCATTGGGTATGACTCCATCATGAACTACCTGATTTAAAATGCAGGTGATTAGGCCATAGCCCACACAACCAGCTGTTTTAAGCATCTCAGCAGTGATTCCTGATGGGCTGGGGATTTTTCCTGGCTTCATACCCCTAATCGCTTTATCTACTAGGGAGCTGTCTATCGGGATAGCTGGTCCCTTTTCTGGGTCAACATTTGGCAGCCTCTCCTCCTCCCATTCATTCTCCACATTCAGCAATCTTTCATAATGGCTTCTCCAAGCCTTTCTTTTCAGAATCATTAAAAGTAAGTGCACCATCATCGATTCAGACACATTTCTCTCTTGTGACATCACAATTTTCTCTCACACACTGTCTTGCAATCCAAAATACCTCAGTTCTTTGGTCATCGTGTCGCTGGACAATGGTGAAGCTCTTTTCCGCTTCACTCTTGGCAATGTATACCTGCCGCCAAGCCTATATATATATATAATTAACTATTTTAACTATTTTAAAATGTTTCAGCAGCAAAGCTGTGGTCATGCTGGAGCACCACCGTTGACTGAGCTCCATCATTATTCGGAACCTCCCCTGATATGTGGCATTTGGTCAATGAGGGAGTTTGATGCTGCTGCCCTCATCTGTGTTTCCTGATGGGAAGTAGGCTCACCTGGAACCCGTATCAAGAAGAGATCCAGTTTTGTTTTAAAGACACTTACATCCATACCATGCAGGTCTCCCAGGCATTTTGGAAGGATATTAAAGAGCTTTGGGCCCTTGAATCCCATGCTGTTGCAGTATCTTTTCCTGAATTTTGATGGCAGTGGGATATTTGGCAGTATGCAGAGGCACCTCGATCTGCAGTTTGAGTAACTTCCAAGGCCTTCTAGGATTTTCCTGATGTATATCACTGCATACCTCTCCTGCCTTCATTCGAGGGAGAAGAATTTTAATTTTAAGTTTTTCCCAGTAGCTGAGATGTTGCATCAAAATGATTTTCTTAGTGTAGCTTCGTGGATTGCTTCAAGTTCCGCTGTGGTTTTTTATTGTGTTGTGACCAAATTTGGAAGCGATAGCCTAAGCGGCTGAGAATGCATGTCCTCCAAAGGATCATCAATGTCTCTTTTCCTCTTGTTATGAAAGTTTGGAGGATCCAGCCAGCCAGCCATCTGCATTTTATTACAAAATTGGTAATATGCACTTGTAAAAATGCATCATTGCTCATGTAAATTCCCAGGTCATGCACTATATATATATGTGTATATATCTATCTATAAATATATATATGTGTGTGTGTGTGTGTGTGTGTGTGTGTGTGTATAAATATATATATATATATATGGATAATTTATATATATATATATATCTGGATAATAAATATATATATATATATGTAATATATGGCCACAGCTCTGAGCTGAAACTAGAAAAAATATATATATATATATATATATATTTCGTGGTAGTCTCTGGATTCCGATGTACATGTATAATATATATATACTAATACAATTGTTTGTTTGTTTTCCACCTGCCTTCGTCTTTTGTCTATTTTCATAAAGCTTCCCCTTATATATATATATATATATATATATATATACATATAAGAAAAATTATATCAATATATCTTGTCTGTCGAAAATCCATATTTGTGCAGCTGAAGATAGCACTGATTTTTAAATTGATGTTATGATTGCATTGTTCAATTAAATAGAGCTGCTTGAAACGTTCGTACTGCATTACTACTTGAAATCCTGTTACGTATTTTGATCGTACATGTATATATATGTATGTATGTATGTATGTAAGTGTCTGCATAAGATTTATATATATATATATCATTTTATTCTTTTATTTGTGTCAGTCATTTGACTGTTGTCATGCTAGAGCACCACCTTTAGTCAAGCTAATCGACCTCACTAATTATTCCATTGGTCTCTTTTGTCAGACAGCTAAATTACAGGGATGTAAATACACCAGCGTTAATTGTCAACTGCTGGTGTGGGGACAAACACAAAATCACAAACATACACACACACACACATATACGACAGACTTCTTTCAGTTTCTACCTACCAAATCTACTCTCAAAGCTTGAGTCTATATTAGAAGGTGCCATGCAAACTTCTTACCACACAGTGACTCCTGTGCCTATATATATATATATATACATATACACACACACATATGTGTGTGTTTAATATATATATATATATATATATATATATATATATTTTACGTTATATTTATATATTTAAATATATATATATATATATGAATACACACATACACATGCACAGGCGCCCACACACACATGCACACACACACACACACACCACACACACACACACACACACACACACACACAAATATATATTTATGTATATGGAATAATCATAAGCATTCATCCATGCAAATCTGTAAAACAAGTTAGATTCCCTGTTGAGCACTTTCAGCTGTGGGTTCTGGTCTGTAACTCTGTTTTAAAAAATGGAGATGGATAGCTGATAGTAGGTGGTCTTCATTTGATACACTTCATGAGGATCAAGCTTTCTATGGTGTCCAGACATCAGATATGTTCTTATATTTCCACACACATATACGTATGTATGGTATGTATGTAAGTATGTATGTATGTATGTATAGTATGTATGTATTTATGTACGTATGTATGTATGTATGTATGTATGTATGTATGTATGTATGTATGTATGTATATCGATGGTGTTTGTGTGTGGTGGGTGTGTGTGTGTCTTGGTATGTGTATTTGTGTGTGCATACATACATAGATACATACATACATATATATATATATATACATTCACATACTGTATATATATATATATATACACACATACACACACACACACACACACACACACACACACATATATATATATATATATATATGTGTGTGTGTGTGTATATATATATATAACATATGTGAATGTATATATATATGTGTATATGTATCTATGTATGTATGCACACATCTATGTATGAGTGCGTATATATATGTATATATATACATATATATACGCACTCACACACATATTCTTAGTCTCTTTTCTATTTCCCTATCAAAATATACATAAACTGTCATACCATCTATCCAACACCAGACATTAGTTCTCCACAGCAAAATGCAATAAAGTTTTTCCCTGATGATCTGATGCAGTTAAACATCCCATTGCACTTGGAACATTCAATGCAGAGTATCTAAAAATATTATAAACTTGTGACCATCATAAATTGTCATATATGATATAGATACATAGATTTATATCTGTGTGTGTGAGTGCATGTGTGTCTCTGTGTGTATGCATATATGTGTGTAAGCATATATATATATATATATATATATGTATATATATATTATATATATAATGTATATATATATATATATGTATATAATATACACTTATAAACATGGGCAAAAGAAAATTATTTCTATGCCAATATGCTGATA
>NC_043010.1:3198526-3202554 GCF_006345805.1 Octopus sinensis | reverse complement strand
AATCAAGGTTAATACACTCTCTTCTTACTTTGTCTCAGATTCCAGCATTCATATCACAGCATAAGTTGCAGTTTATACCAAATCCTCCTCCATCTTTTCACCTCCACTTTCCAAAACTATTTGGCCTTATGCTCCATTTTCAGACCACATGTAATTTACAATTATCTGTTTTATTTTGAGGACAACTGCTGAACTCTGAATGTCCAGCTCTGTCAGCATAGTCTGCACGGCATCTGTGTTTTCTTTGATGAGTATGACGTTGTCGATGAATTGGAACTGTATTAGTAGCTTGCCATTGTTTTTGATGCCACTAGCCTGTGTTTACATTTATGATATATACATACACACACATACATTTATTTATATATTACAAAATACAAAGTTTTATCTTGAGATCGCTAGTGACAACAACAATCAAAATATATAACAGACTGGAATAGTAGTGCTCAAATGAGCTGTATACACTTCAGACTTTATATCTGTTCTGTAGATATAAATGAATATATGAATGTATGTATGTGTTTGATCTTCTATGGGATTTTGTAATATTCCTTTAGTTGCTGCTCACATTGCTTCCCCTCGGATTAAAAAGTTCATTATATATATATATATATATATATATAATATTATATAAATATAATATATATTTATGTACATATATGCATGTGCGTGTATGTGTGTGAGTATATGCATATGTATGTGTCTGAGTGTATACATATATATAAATATATATATATGTATGCATATATATATATATATGTAAATATATATATCTACACACATATATATGTATATATACAGGGTGTGATGAGTAACTTGTCACCATTTTATTTTTTTAATTTCATGCATGTGCATTGTTTGTTTTTGATTTTGTCAACTACAGAGTATAGTAGGGTCAGTTGAGCACCATCTGTAAGAAAAACAGCACTATGACGCAATTCACTCTGTCAGAAATTTGGAAATGACATACTATACTGCTTAGTATTCATACCGGAAGCTCCAATACGAACATTTCAGTGTTTGGGTGTCAAACTGAGAGCAGTGCAATCTGAGGACATATACCATGAGTGATCAAAATCAAACATGTAGTCAACATCATGGTTTTTGGAGTGATAACTAGTGATGGCAACGTTATGCCTCCATTCATCTTCTCACTCAGGTTCACACTCAACACAGTGGCCTACATCAAGTGCCTGGAGGAGGTAGTGCCGATCTTGGTCAAGAGGGTGGTTGCTGGAAGACCCTATGTCTGGCAACAGGTATCTGCACCATGCCACACAAACAGGAGAACCCAGTCATGGCTGTCAGACAATTTCTGTGACCACACCACCCCTAACATCTGGCCACCTAACTCCCCAGACAGCAAACTCTGTGATTATTATGTGTGGGGTGCAGTTGAGTGAGAGACCACCAAAATTCCTTATAACACCAAAGATGAACTGAAGGCAAGGATTATTGTAGCATCACAAACTTAAACAAGGAGACCATCCAGAAGAGTTGCAGGAGAATCTGAAGTCATCTGGAGGACATGGTTGATGCCAATGGCGATTTTATTGAATTAAATTTACTCTTTAGTATTTCAAGACATTTTTATGTAATTTTGGTAAATGCCAGTGTTATTTTCATTTTTGCATAATTTAGATGACAGTTTATTCACCACACCCTGCATATATATATTTGTGTGTATAGGTTTGCATCTGTTTATGTGTGTGCTTATGTGTATGTATATATCTCTAATGGAAAACGAACAACTCTATATCAACTTATTATTGGTGATATTAAAAATTGCTTAATGGCCCCAGAATCATAAGACGATCTGGTGAATATACGGAACTGAAATATTCCTTAGCCATTTTCAAAGAAGCACTAGATGATATTTATGCCAAAAGGAGATAAAGAAGATAGATGTGTATCACAAAGAACAACTGGAAGTTTCTCTAAAACAACCTGTTGCAAGCCACTGATCAGATGTCTGACTGGAGCAAGATTTCAGCCAGTTGTAAAATCCCAGATGGTATAGTATGGTAGATAGAACCCTAAAATCCAAGTGACATGTCAAAAAAAGTGTGGGAGGAAAGAGTGAAACAATGGTGATAGTTATGTCACTGGAAGTGGGGCTAGATGTCATCTATTCTTATCAAGGAGAGAAGGAGAGAGAAGAAGCTTGCCAATATTGTGTTGTGTGAGTATCAGAGAAGTGAGGTGTTTCAGTTGGCACAACAGTGTGTCAGTATAAATCATGATTTTATTAGTGAGAAGCGTGTTGGTAGTGGCATGCATGCCCTCACTGACACTGAAAATAGAAGCATTCAAATATTATTGTGAGAAGTCATTAGAAATAGGAGAATGCTTGTAAGATAAAGGGACTAATCCATTCAAACATATTGATGTTGACAGTTTCCAGGTCAAAATCGCCTTTAAGGAAATGACAGGAAGGTAAACAACCTCACTCCCAGAGACGGTTGATGAGGTGCTTCAAACATTCCGCAAACACAAGTCACTTGCATAGTTTTTCAGACAGTGCAAGGTGTCATACTGATTGACTGACATAGCAGTATGTCGTCAACTGTTTACAAGATCAAATGTGGTGGTCTAAAGAAATCAGTAACTACAAATGTATTAAATTGGTGGATTATGTTACGAATATTAGGAAAGAATTCATCATCATCATCATCATTGTTTACTGTCTGTTCTCCCTACTGGCATGAGTTGGATGGTTTCACAGGAGCTGACATTAGCACACCGGGTGAAATGCTTAGCGGTATTTCACCTGCCGTTACGTTCTGTGTTCAAATTCCGCCGAGGTCGTCTTTGCCTTTCATCCTTTCGGGGTCGATAAATTAAGTACCAGTTACGCACTGGGGTTGATATGATCGACTTGATCCATGTGTCTGTGCTTGTTTGTCCTCTCTGTGTTTAGCCCCTTGTGGGTAGTAAAGAAATAGGTTTGACAGGAGCTGGCCAGACTCCAGTTGTCTGTTGTGACATGGTTTCTACAGTTGGATGCCCTCCCTAGTGCCAACCACTTTACAGTGTATGCTTGTTGCTTTTTATGTGCCACCAGCACGGATGCACTTATGCAGCAATTTTACTTAGCTTCACATACCTTAAAAGTAATTATGAAATATAATAGCTCAAATGAGATACAGTTTTTGTTCCAGGATTGGGTATCACTGGCACACTTTTCCTAGTGAGATAACTGCAGTTATCATAGGAACGATCATGATAATGGGGATGATGAAATCAAGGATGATGATGATGATGATAATGATGATTATTTAACTAAAAAAGCTAGCTGCCTTGTATTTTCTGATATGGTGAAGATGTCCACTAATGAAAGCTAGGTGTAGATTAAATAGTTTGTGAGAGCCATAGAAATGATCTAGAGAGATACTGACAGCAAGGTAAGAATTAGCAACAAATTAATTGAGAAATTTAGTATTCATATCAGGATACAACGGTGCTCAGCTCTCAGGTCTCTCTTTAGTAATCTGGGCCATAGCAGAGGAGTTTCACACTGGCTGCTTTGGGGGATTTCTATATGATGATCTCTTTGGTCTCAAGCTGAATTATTTGAAGAGACAATGAACTTCACTTGTAGCAGTAAAGCTTAGATTTGAGAATTTTAAAGGAAACTTAGAAAAGCCAAAAGTCTTGATTTGCAGGACAAAAGATGAGACACTACTAACATTTGGGAAGTGGTCCTGCTTGATATGCAAAAAAGGAACTATCAGAAATGTTATAGGGTGTAAATTATGTGGGTTCAAGGTATTTGGTGGGCTTGCTCTCTCTGAAGAAAGATATATTGTGCTATGTTTGCATACAAATTATGATAAATAGTAGTAAAAATAGGCACTGGATGTGAATGATGAAGGGAGATGGGAAAGAAATAAAACCAGCAAATAGCAATGTATATGTAATGACTGTGAATAAACGATGAAGATGAATGAATGGAGAGAAAAAGTGAGTATAAGAAGAATCAGCAATAAAATACAAGGGAAAGGAAATGGTACATGTATGGAGATGTG